>NC_049995.1:7610394-7672878 GCF_000003815.2 Branchiostoma floridae
TGGTAGTGCATGCATGCCACCTGGCAGTTCAGACCCAAACTGCAGCCTATACCTCATGTTCACAGATCCTCACAATCATCCTGGCACTGGTTGTGAGCTTGTTGTTAGAGCCATTGAAGATGATACAGTTGTGCAGGATCCACTTGGTGTCAGCAATGAAGGCCTGGGTACACCCATACTTGTTCTTCTTGATGTTCTATAGGAGAAGATATAGCCTGGTTACCAAACCCCAGCCCGATTTCGAGTATCTATCGTGCAGGGGTCTGGACGGATGGCATAGGCCGGGTTCTCAATTTTGCCCCTTAAAGTGGGCAAAAAACTCCACCAATAGAACAGCAGCAGGATCAGCAGGAGGTACTACACCCCTACCATGATTGGTTAAAGACCCCCAACTGTATTTTTTAAATCCATAACAGTGGCCACCAAGTACCTGATTCGCTACTGTGATAGCCTGCTGACCAACTGTGGTGTGTTGTAGCTGGCTACCTGTGGTGTGAGTGGTCATAAATCTTAGGTTCTCCTCCCTCTGATCAAGGGCCTTCGAGAACATTTCTACAGCCATCCTGCCAGACCCCAACACAAAAGATATTTTTGAAAGATATTTTTGAGGTTGGGGTATGGTATCCAGTAGGGCTGGGTATCGGTACAGCGTACCGGTACAAAACCGGTTTTTCTTATTGGACCGGTCCAGAAAAACCGGACCTGAAAAAATTAGGTGGACCGGATGTTGGACCGATTAGAAAATTAACATATTATTTTATCAGGCATTCACACGTTTTGGCGCTTGCAGTTGGAAGAAAATGACAAGAGTGAAGTAGAGTAGAGTTTATAGTAATTTCTACCAAGGTTTACAGTCAATCGTACAGGTGCAGTTAGCATTGTAGGATTTTAAAACGCCAGTGTAAGTCTAATACTCCGCCAAACATATTTCTTTGTAGTGAAATGGACAATTGGTATGAGTCATACTGAATCAGGTCCAGGTTCAGGTCCAGACCTGGACCTGATCCTTTGGACCTGAACCGGACCTGGACCTGAATTTTCTGTACCGGTACCCAGCCCTAGTATCCAGGCTAGAGAAGATAGTGAATTGTTATAAATTCATTCTTTTAAAATTTGAAAATGAACACACTGTCTGTACAGTACTTTAGTTTTCTAGACTCCCATTCAAATTCTTTTTGTTTTATCATTGTACTCATTTATAACGTGGCAATGAACAATTCATTTAAGAGAAGATAAACAAAAATCAGCTCTAGGCGGTTACTAGTATTCCTAACATTAACAACCTGACATTAATGTGAGGGTGTTTGCATGAGTCATCTTGGCTCTCAACTCCAACACCACTGGAACCAGGCAATACCATACTTTCAATTCTCCAAGTATCCTATTACACCACTTCTATCTTATATCCTGCCAGCATGCCACTCTGAAACATTGTGGACGCACACCAAGACAAACAAACAAACACATCAACTAATAACAATGCCTTACAACACCACTGGACCCAAGACAAACCATACTTCCAATTCTCTAAGTATCCTATTACACCACTCCCACCTTCCAACAATATTCACAACACACCAACTGATTACAATGAATAAAAGTCAATGGTGCCCACCTTCTCCAGAGTGCTGAGGTCCATAGGATGGAAAATGTACTCCCTGTAGTTTGGGGCCTGTTCGGGGTCTACTGGGTTCTGAAATGGCTCGGCCTGAGGGGAAAGGTAGCAGCACATTCAGCCACAAGCATTACCATATACTCATTAGTATCTGAAAAGACGCTGACTGCTTTATGCAAAATACTGTAAATGCATTTAAGTTTGCGGGGATTGAATTTCGCGGTAGTGGGAAAAGGGATTTTTCGCAGTGGATTTAAGTTCACGGTAACACCATAGACTGCAGTCAAATACCATGATAAAAAATATTAATCCACCGCGAACATTTCTGCATTTATAGTACATACCTTTGTAGATGAATGCTGTTTTTGTTTAATGTCAATTTATGATAAAGCAAAGCAAGCAAGGAGGGAATATGAAAGCAAAAAAGAAAAGGGAGAGATAGAAAAAAAACAAAAGTACAAAGAGGGAAAGAAAAAGAAAGAGAACATAATGAAGTTGATACTGCTTCCAAATGATAATAATTACAAACGAAAAGATGTCTAAAACTGCAATGTCAAATCAATGAACTTATAATACTGAAATCTTGTAATACTTGTGGTAGTTTTACTTTCAAAGTTTTTACAGTGAACTTGAAACAGTGAAATCAGGAACTACTATTCATTTCCATTTTCACTCCTGTAAGTTACAGAGTTGATACAGAACTGGTGCATTTCCAACTGTAATACATATTTTCATGGGTTGGTAAGAAATTCAATAACATGGTAAATTCCGTATCACCCACGGTTGCAATCCATCCTTGGGCAATACGGAAGGATTCATGTTGTACAACAAAAAGGCAAATGTTTGTGGCAATTTGATTTTGAGGTACAGAGAAAATTGATAGTTTTGGGGTGCTTTCAAGTTCGCAGTTCAAAGTGCCATGCAAGGTTTTATTGTTGAATGGGAAATGTTTGCAGTAGGTTTATGTGATTATGTATGTGATGAAATCCAACAAAACAATCATAGCACAGTCACAGTCATTACAGAAGAACTTTTATGTGCTTCACAAGACAATGCATTTTCCACATTTTCCAACCAGAGCATACGATTTCAGGAAGTAAATTGTACTATAAAAAATACCAAGTGAAATAAATTACATTTGTATACAGTTAGAATAATAGAGATACTGACCCCTGAATGTTTCATCCTCTGCAGTGAGTGCAGCAGTAGTTTGGACAGTTGTTCTACAGACACCATCCCCATGGCCTTGGACTGGGTATCCACACACTCTGCTGACATGATTTTCTACAGGGATCAACAGTAACACACAGACTATTGAGAATTTTTTTACATGTAAATTCAAACCAAAAAAGGAGCAATGAAATATACCAAATAAACTGTTCAAGTAAACATATCTTAAGGTTCAACCAACTCGTGCAAAGAAAAAAAAACTATCCATATGAATTTTTTACATAAACATCTAAATGGGTCTAGTTTACTCTCTGACATGTATCAACTTTCTACAAACGTTATAAAATTATGCATGGGTTACTAGAAGCTTTCCAGAAATGGTTATATCTAAATACAGTAAAAAAGGGGGAGGATTCTATTTCTTAGTAAATTTGGCCAGAGCTAACAATACCAGCCTGAATTTGTCTACTTTGCAAAATTACAAAATCATTTATACTCAATAAATATACCTACTACCTCTAGGTTTGATGCTGCAGTGTAATACATTGTGGGGACATGTCAAAGTTGAAGGCCCCTGTGATGAAAACAAAACATGCCTATACAGTTTACAAGTTAGGGGCCTTCGCCTTTGACCTTCCGCAGTTAAAACCATGACCCAACTTATAACAAGTTGCTCGTGGGTAACCTCTGACCCACCTCACACGCAGGACAGACCCAGTCTCCATCAGGCTCCTGGGTCAGTTTGAGGCAGCGGGTGTGGTACACCCGGGGGCAAAGTTCACAGCACAACACCGACCCCTCCCGATGACACAGCCAACAGTAGAAGTCATTCCTGGAGTCCTACAGGTCAGAGGACAAAGGTTACATAGTTCAAAGGGCAGCAAAATCAGGAAGAACATTCTGTTTTTTAAATGTTTGTATGCTACCTCTTTTGTGAACAATTTTTGATTTTATGATTATTTCCTTTTAAGATCCATTACTTAAAGTGATTAAATACATAAAAAGATGTCATTATCCAATTTCAATTCAAAAAGTAAGCAAACACTGCGAGGCATGCAACCCCCTAGCAGTTTCTTTCAAACTGCAGCATTTTTTCAAGCATGTGAATCCTATGCAAGAAACTAACCTTACTCATTTACAAACAACAAATAAAAAGAATTCTGAACAGTTGCTCACTTTGTCCTGGTTGATTGGAGGGGGAGGTTTGGTATATGGAGACGACGGTCGCTTCTTTTTCTTCTTGGCACTTTTGGAATGATTCCTGTCCTGGCTCCTCCCCTCTCCGCTCTCCTCAGGTGGACTCTTCCGCTTCAAACTGTCATGGCTGCCACCAGGGGATTCTGGGAAATCACATAAATTTTTTAGTGTTTAACTGCTCAATATCACATTGATATATGTTATATGTTGATAATTGTCTGAACAAAAACTAAAAATGCTTTTTTGAGTTCGCAGTGATTGAATTTAAGTAGAGAATAGAGTGTTAACGGTGGATAAACATTCATGACAGCGTCATATAGTCACAAATAGACATATTGTACAGTGACGGAAACACAGCTTAAGTAGTAAAGCAGTCACTGTGAAAACTATGAACATAAAACCACCATAAAATTTCCAAGTATGAGTTGTGTACCAAAAGGTTCAGTATGTTTTATGGTATAAAGATGTTTTGTGACTGAGCAAGTTTGTAGCCAAAATCAGTCTTTTTGGGGAAAAGCCATTGCCTGTAGAATTTTAGACAACTTGCAAACTAGCATACGAGAGTATAATCTTTCAAGCCTGGAAGAAACATACTTATAAAGGTCAACAAAACAAACCATGTAGTTACTGACCTTTTGGCCTCTTGTTTTGACCCTCCATCTTGCTCAGCTGGGCTACAGCATTCTTTATCTCCTGTTTAGTTCTGTATGGAAGGTACAAATATATACATATAAGCGAGAAAACAGAAAGCGACAAACCTATAACACACCTAAAATAGTACCTCTGGTTTCATTGAGGTTAAAGTAGCTGATCAGAAGATAGAGTATTTCCACCTAAAAAGTCATTAAGGGGTCATTGGGAGATTCTAACACAAAGTGGGGGAATTAGGATATGTAATGTAGGCTGAGGGTCAGACTGTTTCCAAGGCATATGTTACAAAAAGGTCTCTGCTGGCTGGCTGACCCATGTATAATTTCTTGACATGTATTCAATACAATCTATAGAAGGTTTTCTACAACAGATTATGATCACTGAATGAAGGATTCCTGTCCCTTCTTCAAATTTGAAACGGCAAAGCCCTTTTAAGATTAAGACAAGAAACTGGTCCAACCGACATGCCTACTTCTATATCTTTACCCCTTGCTAGGGGTACATGTTGAAATTATTGCAGTGGTTATTATATGTTCCAGTTATCATGGTAACCTCTTCACCAAATACTTAAAACAACTGCAAAGATGCTTGTTGACCTGCCTATCCCCAACCTCTTTCATATGTATTACTACTACTAAAAACCATTGAAAACATTTCATTTTATCCTATAAAATTCTAATTCCCAAAAACTTAAAGGCATTACAGTAAATGGTGTTTTAACTTCCCTTGTTAACAATCATAACAAAGTCACCAGGGGGGATCCTATGGCATACATGTAACTCAGGTCTGTAAAATCTGACAGTCATGTCCTGAGGGCAAAACCATTACAACCAACATGACATACCTGTAAAATCTATACAAATGTAAAACTGCTTGTTATATACACTGTAGCTTATTGTACAGGTATATCAAACCAATCAACATAAAATTTACTTTATGTTACGTCGTCCCAAACTTGCGAACACACACTGTAACAAGATGGTGGGAATAGCAATAATGTCCCAGCCTTTGTTGTTTCTGTCTCTCTCTGTAAAATGGTGTGTAACCAAGGAAGTGCTCTCAATCCAGTTTTAGCTCACTGAAGAGCTAGTTTTCCACTGGTCATGACAGAGAGGACAGATGCTATATATGTACAGTATTTACAGGTTCATATATTGTACAGGGGAAATTTCCTTTTCGACAAGCACAATATAAACAGTGGAAAACGGCTTAAAGTACACATGCATGTTGAGTGAGCGACACAGCCGGAATCGAACTCACAGCTTCTAGTTCCAGAATCAGGGACGCTAACCACTGGACTACGCACACTACGCCATAGTAGTTGCACAAAGAGATTTGTATGGCAGCCTAGCATTAGTAACTGGGATGGTGCAACACAGCTGCAGATAGAACGATAATATATTATGGATGTGGGAAATACGTCTGAAATGGTGACGAGCAGAGGATGAGTGGGGATACGTCCAATTGTTAAGAGGTTGTGGTCACAATTCCAGTGACTTATCATCACTTAGGTCTGCTGTATGTCAAAACCCTGAAACAAAGTGATGTCAAATCTCACAGGGTTCAAATCCTGGATAGTCTCTATCCTGCAAAATCATAATCAACTCATCAAAAATAAGAAATACAGCCAACCACAAGGCATCTCCAGTTGTTCAATGTGTTCAATCTAAACATGTATTTAGTGCACAACTTATAGTCAAATCTAAATTCCTATATGACTTAAATATATGTATATATCAGCAAACGTATACTACAGGATAGGCTTTGTCTACATATCAAATATAAGTACGTTGTATACCAGCATTGCCCTTACAACAATACTTCATGAACTTCCAGTTAGAATACCTGATAGTGAAAGAACCCCTTCATACACATGCCAGACAACATGGCTACCACACTGAACTCCTCTCCTCCTGTCCAACACTGCTGCCAATCATGTGACTTGCTGGCCTCTGATTGGCTGACTCCTCAACTGAGTTAAACCAGCCCAGGGACTGTAGATCAGGGCAAACTACACAACATGGAACTCAGCCAATAGTCTAGAAAAGACAAAGCATCAGACGTGATTGTTTCTCTGTAACTTGTAGGAAATTTTGTCGTTATCAGTAAAATTAAGGGACCAGCATAAAATGCATTGAGGTCACATAGCATGGGTATGTATTAGGGCTGGGTACCGGTACAGAAACTTCAGGTCCAGGTCCGGTTCAGGTCCAGAGGATCAGGTCCAGGTCCGGACCTGAACCTGGACCTGATTCAGTATGACGCATAGCAATGGTCCATTTCACTACAAAGAAATCCGTTTGGTGCAGTATTAGGCTTACACTGGCGTTTTAAAATCCTACAACGTTATTTGCACATATGCGATTTTGGCTGTAAAACTTGGTAGAAATTACTATAAACTCTACTCTACTTCACTCTTGTTATTTTCTTCCACCTGCAAGCGCCAAAACGTGTGAATGCCTGATTAAATAATCTGTTAATTTTCTAATCAGTATATATAATACATATATATATATATATATATATGTATAAATATATATATTATATAGGTTCTTCCTGTGATATACTTAGTAAAAGCACAGTGATACAAGGAAACATTAGTAAATCAAATGAGTACAAACAATACATGTTTGACGTCGATGAAGGTTAGAAATCTATAGCTAGGTATTAAGATTCGCCAAATAAAATACCCTTTAGCAAACCTGTAAATATTGCATCAAGGAAGAAGTTTGTCGGTGACCTTGATTTAACTACTATGTAAATGTTGTAGGGTTGGCAGGTTTACCTGTACTTATATGTATGTATTAGTATAATGTGATCATACTAACCACCTGTCAAATATACTGTAATTCCTGATTTTTATGTGGGCGAAGCCACACATATAGTTTTCTTACAAGTATTTCACCGGAAATCAGAAACAAATGGAAGCCTCCATGTACTCCATGTTTCAAGCTTTTTGATTGGCCTAAAGTCGCACTTTCTCGGTTGTACGTCAGAGGTGAACCTATCAACGCGCAGGACACAATCGGCATCCATTTTGATAATAGCCAATCAAAACTCAGAAAAATGGAAGCTGTTAGCAAATACTCCGCGTTCCCAGCTTTTTGATTGGCCTAAATTCAGACTGTCTCGGGTGTACGTCAGAGCTGGACCTATCAACGCAGAGAACACAAAATGTCATTCGGCATCCAGTTTTATAATAGCAGCTGAGACGCGGCAGTAAATCGGCCATGCATTCGACCAAACAGGCGCTCAAGGAAGAAGTTGCCCGCCACGGAATGAACAAGATTGATAAATTTGCACAGATTAACATTATCTTCAGAAAATGGGACCTTGGTTGGAATCTTGCAAATTAAACAGTGAACGGACGTGTTCAAGCTACGCATTGCATTTGTATACATGTACCTGTTAAAATGCCGGCAATAACGTTACGGCAAACTTGGCCGAATGGCTAAAGCACCAGCTACGTGTGCGCTTTTTTCGCTAGGTCAACCCTGGTTCGATTCCGGGCGGGAACAACTTTCTTTTAGTTGTCCTTTTTTTTTTTCTTTTTTGATATTTACAACAATTTTATCTTGCAAACAGAGCATCGTTCAGTTTACACGCCTTTTTATTTATCTTTTAATTGCCCTCAAAAGACTGCGTTTAAACGGTCGGACGGTCCATGTGGGGAGGGGGGGCTCGTCAACGCCTCGGACCATACCGGCAGCCAAATACTGTATCGTCGATGTCTGTCGCTTGCGGCGTTAAGTCAAATTTGGAATGGAGGCTACGGTACGGTACCGGACCTGAACCTGATCATGAATTTCAGCTTTATAATTGCTACACAGCACAACCCGTGACGTCAGGTAAAGGCCGAGAATAGGGGTGAACCGAGAATACGGGGCACCTACTGGCAATTACTATTGTGTGTAAGATAGTTTGACTTAAACTTCAAAAAAGGCCACGGGAAAGACTTGCTGCATTTTCGCGAAAATGTTGTCATTCTAGTTGTTTCTTTTCTTGCGATTTTTCCTTTCTTTTCCCTTCGCCCACATCCTGCATTTTTTTCAAAAATGTTGCCTTTCTAGTTTCAATGTACTTTTATGTTCACGGTTTTCACAGTGACAACTGTAACGTGAACTTATCATTACCGATAACAAATAATTCGTCTTAGTGACAATAACAAATAATTCATTCACCGTGAACATCTAGTTCTGAGAACAAGTTAAATTTTCTCAGACCGTGAAAGTTTGGTACTGAGAAGACAAAGTGAATTACAGTACTACTGTAGTAGAAGCCAGTTAACTGCACAACAGGTAATTGCACACTTCTGTTAATTGCACGAAGTCCCCAAATCCCGCTTAATAACTTCACTTTGTTGCACCATTCGGATATTTGCACGAAATGCACTGGCAAATGGGATGTGCAATTAAGCGGCTTCTACTGTAGAATACTATCAAGTAAAGAAACCATGTCTTCCAGAGAGCTCTTGTGGAGGTGTCAATCAAACAACATGAAGGCTTCTGATTGGCTGACAGCCTTTGAGCTGTTGGATCCTGGGTAATTCTGGAATGGAGGAGGTCAGTACACCAGGGCACAGTGTGTCTAGACACAAGGTAAAACAGCAGAGAAAAAGGGGCCATAGGGTTGGACAAGTTTTCTAAAATTGACTTGTCCTATCGGGCAAGTACGTACTTAAAAAATTTACTTGCCCGAACCAACTTTTTACTTGCCCGAAATCTAAATGACATTTTTTTATGTATATTCATGGCCTTCAAATTCAATGGAATTTTTGTTATTGGCTCTATTTTCTGTGTTAATCATTGCTTGATGCCATGACTTTGAAAAGTAGCAAGTACATCAAAATCTCACTCAATGGAGAAAAGCTAACTTGTCCGATCGGGCAAGTGGGGAAGGACATGCACTTGCCCGATTGGCATTTTCACTTGCCCGGGACTATAGGGCTAGTGGACTTGTTTATCCCTGAGGGGCAGTTGTTTGGGTATCACAAATCACAGGATTTGACTGAGTGATTGCAGTCTTTTCAATCTATACTCTGTTACTATTTCAGCTTTGTTGATTATCTGGAATACAACCTTTAAACAAGTCATTAGGCACTACCGGTAATGCAATGTGGCTATATCAGTATAAACCATTCCAATACTGATGAGTCATGCATACTTGTTCAAACAGTCTAACAATTATCTATCTACTGCCTACCACTGTAAATGCATTCAAGTTCGCTGAGATTTAATTTTGCAGTAGCGGGAAAATAGACTTTTTGCAGTGGTTTAAATTTCGTGTTAGCACCCGATGCACTGTAGTCTCTTACTGCCATGGAACAATGTTCGCGGCGGATTTAAATTCGCGGTGAAGCGGCCGCCGCGAAAACCATGATGATTATACCACCGCAAAAGTTTATGCATTTACAGTATACTATACACGGAAAGTGTAGTCCTGACCTACAGATAACAAGAAATCTAAATTAAGAACCCATTCTAGAATTTGCAAACCTCAGTTTTGCCAAAAGCCAGTTGACCAATTTTGTAAAACAAAGGTCCTGGACTGATTAATATCATTCAGGCATTTTACCATGAATCTCTTCATGTCCCAAATCATATAACACTATCATAAATCTAAATGTGCATGTATTGATAATGCGACTGATGTCAATCTTACTCTAGCGTATTCTGGCCCTGCATATCTACATTGTTTTTTGTTCCACCCACAATCTAGACAACCATCTACATGTATAACGATGACCTTCACCATTTTACTTAGTGTGTCCTTTAGGAAGGTTAGAAAGGGCTATAAATAAACTTCTATCTCCGGAACCGGGAAGGTTTTGTTAAAATGGAGGATAGAATTTTTTTTTCAAATCACTGTTTTCTTGTCTTTCTTGTTTCACACTAAGATAAAGCCAGTATCAAGGAAATGTAAGAATTTGTTTGTGGGTCTCACAAAGTAATAGCTGGGGAAACAGAGCTAGTTAAATTGTCTGACCATTTTTAATAATAAGACTTGCAAAGGTATCACTATCACACATATTTACAGGTGGCTTGCTTTGGGTACTGAGTACTAGTATTACTGACTCGATCAACATGTTTGACAGGTTACACATATGTTTGACTGGATCACATATAAATGTTCCAAACTGTAAAACAATTTGCTTGTGAACCCCGGGGCCTGACTGTCCTTTCATCATTCTTTTTCATCAGCTTGATCGATCATCCTATGCATTCAGCATTAGCTTGGAAATGGGCGGTAACATACATGTCTTGCTGTTATAGTAGAGTTCAGATTTTTTGTCCGTCCCAACAAGCAAATTTCGGTCCCAGGACGGACAGACAGGTCTTGGAGACAGCCCCGGTTCTGTAGCGCTGTACTGCTTGTTTTTCCAACTTAATAATATGCAGAGATTCCTGTATTTGGAACACTTAGAACTGCGTGTATCTCCAGTTACATGTAAGAGTACTGACTGCGCTGTAGGCATACCATGCTTGTATAAGCCAAGGAGGTTGAATTCGGGAAAGGGGGAGGGGGGCTTGTCAGCCATTATGACCTGGATATTGGTTGGAAACCCAGTCAGCTATATTGAAGATTGAGACTCAATGGAAAAGCCATTAATAAAACTGTATGCTGGAAGGTCACAATAGATGTAACAGTATGTTATCAGTTGATTCCATGGAAAATTCTCTTGTTCCTTGATTCCCTAGAAAAGAAAGAGAGAGAAAACACTTGTAGAAACCCTTGACAGGGCCTCTAATGGTTATGTAGTCAGACAGACCTCTGTGGATACATGTATAGATAGACGCCACAAGTCATGGCCTTAAATTCACCTCGTAGGATGGAGCAGTATTAGCTTGACCCATACAGGCTGACTGCCTGGGAGTTGAGAGAGGAATAGAAAATAAGTTGTCAAGTGTTGTGATGCCGTCTGTGTTGTGAATCAACTGAAAATGCACAGCAAATGCACCGGTTTCACAGACATCCCCTGAAAATGATAACAAGGGTGTTAGAGAAAAATAGGGATGAGCATTACCTACATGTAGCCTCATGAGATTGAAAGACCAGTCGTATCTGAGTCGATGCGATAATTTTTTTTTTCTCTCTTCATCTGTACTTATCCAACTCACCTGTCAATCATTTGACATGGCGAGTCCTGATTGGCTGAATCGTGCAGGGGGGAGCAACATGGCCTGTGGTTAGTTCAATCTTACTGAGATATGTTAAATGATGCGGGAGCATCATTAAGCGTTGCGGGGGGGATGGTGTAGCAAGTCTGTTATTACGTTGGGCGGCCCAGGGGGTCACGTGGTGAGAGCACGTGACCATGGGCGCGCCCTGACGTCAGCTAGGCCACGCCCCGCAGCGCTCGCGTAAGCTCCGCCTCCAATTGATGTAATATAAGACGCGGTACGCGCTAGTTAGACTAGAAGCAGACCCAGGGACAAGGACATCCGCACCTTCCGCCGCCGTAGTTTAGTTAACCGGGTTAGTTAGTATCATCCGCCGCAACTCTGTCCAGGTATCGTATCTTGTATCACTTGTATTAGTTGTAGTATTATATCATCACATCCGTTCACTTGCCTAAACTGTATACAATCGGTCGTAGTAATAAAGATCACATCAAACTGTACACTGAACCCTGGTCCTTGGCTATATTGGTGAGAGTGCATAGCATAGATGCGTCACCTTGACGTATAGGTAAATGCCCAAATCCTACCACTAAGACCAAATGTTACAATGGGAACAGAAACCTAAATTGTGGGGACAAAATTCTAAAAATAATCCTGATTATTTCTTGCACTGGCAGCTTTAAAAAGGATTAGTTCAGTAAGCCATGGGCACTCCTGGAAAAGGCACCATATTTCTTGGATAAGCTCAGTCCATGTTCACCATTTTGACTATAATCCAAAGGTTCTGGCAAACATCCAAAGCACACATTTGTATCTACCAGTGGTGTTTTGCTGCTCATAATGGTGCATTTACTAGTACAGTACATGTATAACACATTGGTGAAACAAAATCCAAGCATAAAATGGTCTACATTTTACAGATCTGGCTATAGGAAGTTATATACATAGTACACAAATATATATATATTGAAATTATTTTGTACAGTACCATTCAAGACAAACCTTGACTGAGTGAAAAACATGTCTTGATTATTTGATATACATGTACACTTATTACTTAAACAGAAGCAGAACTGAAAATAATTCCAACTTTGCCACACCTAAAACTAAAAACATACATATCTATGAAAGAGGAATAAACCAACCAGTCAAACGATCCTATAGACTCGCCCTATGTCAACCACTGGGAGGCAGATTTTCAGCCATTTTTTTTTGTGTCCATATGGGCATGTATTAGGGCTGTCTCCAGGACCCATTCTTCCATCCTGGGATGGAAATTTACTTGTTGGGGGGACAAAAATTCCATACCATCCATCCAAAATGCCTGAACTTCAGTTGACATGAAATTGATGAAAATATTAAAGCTTAAAATTAGATTTAATTCTGAAAATCAACAACATGAAATCCCAAACAATGAGTGGGTGGAAAAAATCATGAGCTGGACACAGTCCTGGCATGTATTCAACAACGGACGAGAGAGGATGGCATAGCTGCCATATTGTTTTGCCATGTATTCAATATATTACATTATGCTGCTTTGAAGATTGACCTACATGTATATTACTTAAGTTATTAGGATGCTGGAATTAAAGGGAAATTTTATTGGTCTACTAAGCATTCATTCTTTTACTAGTAATTATAAGTCATTCCTAAAATGACTAAAATCATGCCACGTCAAAGTAATTTTTCCAGCAATTTGTAGCTTGAAGATTCTCTGGTTGGATTTGTATGTGTTATGGATTTTATTTTGCACAGGTGAATTTTCCAACACAAGTGGCTCAATTGGCTTCCACAAAAGGGCTATCACTGAGGGTAATGTAGAATACATGTGTACACCATGCTGTATTCTATATTCACTACATACCTGGGCTGCGATAATGTTTGATACATGAGTGTTCCAGACCAAGTGATAACTTGGGTTATCACAAGGGCTTCTAGCGTTATCACACTGCCACAGGCCTCTATTATCTATAGAATAATAATTTGTTACTGCAGCCTAGGTATGACATTTATGTAAAAAGTACAGGAAACTGGTGGTCATCATAGTCTAGATGGGATTTAATTACTACTTTGGTCAATGGGAAAAATAAGCTAAAGGTCCACCAAAAATTGACCACAATGGTCATGTGGTCATTTAAATGCAGAGATAGTCAAGGTTTGATGGTCTATAGGTCTGTCACACTGCGACTTTTACAGCTGTATAATATGTATACTAAGTGTTTACATCACCTGATCTGTCAAATAGTTGTAAACAATTGGGGGGGGGGGGTAGAATTCACCTCAAACGGGGGTCATATACACAACCAATGTGCATGTGTACTTGAAAACAATGCAAGATGCTGTCACCACAAAAGTCCACATGCCCTCTGTTTGTACAGTGCTACCTACGACATTGCATGATTATTGTAAATTAGAACAATCATCCCAGGACAATAAGACATGATAAAAGATTGAAGAAATTCAGAAAGGAAATTCAGAAAGAAAATTCAAATCCAACTCTTCTGATACCAAAACTCCCCTGGCAAATTATTCTCCCTATGATAGCCAGCGTAGTCAGTTTGATAGAGCCTAGCCGAACACCCTGCAGTTGCGCCTACATATCCAACTAATTTCTGACTGGGGCACAAGTCACAGTAAGTTAGTAAGGTACTCTCCAAGTAGAGGTTGGTGGGGAAAATCATGACCTATTCCTTATATGCTGTGTTTTGGTGGGGATAGCTGATAGAAAAATATGGCATATAAGGAAAAGGTCACGATTTTCACCGTCATCTTCTGCTTGGAGAACAGTAAGGTACCTAGCTTGTGTGCCACACATACCGTGCAATAGCAGCTCGATTGCTCCTTCTAACCGTGCCATCCTCCTGGCCCCCTGGGGTTACAGTCCCCTGGGGTGGGGTTGTTATGCCTTGGGATGGTGGGCTGCCCTTCTGCAGCAGTGGTGTCATCCCCTGGGGTGGTGGTGTTGTCCCCTGGGGTGGTGGTGTTGTCCCCTGGGGTGGTGCTGTTACCCCCTGGGTCTGTGGTCTGGCCCTGTGGTGTGATGGTGTCTCTTTGTGCAATGTCCTTGCCCCTGGGGGTGGTGATGATGCCCCTTGGGGTGGTGGGGTTGTTTTTTTCATGGATGTCTCCAGGAACTGCGTTTCTGATTGAGTTTCAACAACAGAAGACCGTTGAGCTGAAACACCTGGGCTATGAGGCTGTGCCATCCCCAGGGGTGGTGGGATTTCCCCCTGGGGTGGGGGAGATTCCTGAGGGGCCGGTGGTGGGGTGGTACGTCCGGATGCAGCAGCACCATCAGCCATGGATGCTGTATCACCTGATGGGGGGGAGAAATGGATTGTGGCATTAATATATTATATGGTGCCGAACATCCAAGATGGCGGTACGGTAGTTTGAACAGTGAGGAATATTTGTAACAGGTCGCGTTGTGGAGTACTTAGGGCTTTATGAAGATGGCAAACAGCAGTAGGTAAGACTTCAGGGAAGACAGGGACGTGCAGAAAACCAGAGGAAAAGGGTATCTTCATACGGCGGATACGCAAAGACCATTATCGCAAATGGGGTTTTCCTCATCTAGGCAGGAAAACACTACAACAGTACAAGTAAATACGTCTTCAGAGCCTAGTTGCCTCAGCTATCATATTATGTGTTTGGCTGATACGAGACAGAGGTTCGCCAGGCCTCCATCCGGCCGATTTGTACAGTAGTGAATCACCAACTCAAGGCAGAACGATTTGTTCTGTTCTGTTCTGTTTGCATACCGGGGCATGGGAAACTCATTTTCAAAAGGTGTGGTGGGTTCTTTAACGTGTGAATGCAGTGTTGACTCTTCTCTCTATAAGGTCCACCTAGCCATATTTGTCTTATGTTGTCCACATACTATAGGCTGACCAGTGACTGGAGCCAGGGGGCTACCCACATGTAAATTTTAGATGGTTGGGGTAGGTGGCAAAATCTATGTAGAGAAAAGCTCAAAAGCTTAACCTCCTTGGCTCAACCAAGGGTTTCTTCTCATCATTTGAGACTTCAGAGTTCATTCTCACCTGTGGAGGTACCTGTGAGAAGTTTGACCGTCAGATAATGGCCGCAGGTGGTCGGAGAGACACTTCAAAACTCCCACACTTTCTGCACATCCCACACACTTCTGCCATCTTGGGGCGTTGCAACTTGCAGGGGGGCTAAGTTTCTAGGGCTAAATTCTTTTTCATCAAAAAACAATATCAAATCAAAACTAGGCAAAATATTGTTAGCATTTCAATATTAGTCTTAAAAATATATACTTTGTTGTAATTTTTACTTTTTACGGGAGAAAAATGACATTTTATAAAGTAGATGATCAATCGTCACCCCTTTTAATTTAAGCTCGTCCAAGTGCAGGAAATCACCTTTTCGTCACTACCCCGACTGTTATACCAATCTAACCAATCAGCAGTGAGGCTACAGACATCTAACCAATCAAAACTGACTATTTTCTGACGTCACGACCTTTTCAACCAATCGTCTTATCTCATTTCATGCATCTGTGGATAAATTTCGGCCTCTTCGAGTTTCGTGGCACCGCGAAGGAGTGGGTTTGTGAAGAAGCTGTGGAGAAAACGCCTTCAAGATGGGGATGCGGAGAAAAGTCGGCAGCACCAAGAGCCCTAGCGTCTTCAGCCACGAGTTCGTCATCCAGAATCATGCGGACATCGTGTCTTGCGTCGCCATGTTCATGGTGGTGGGCCTGATGTTTCAGGTAAGGTGTACACCCACCCTCCCCCTTCCCACTACCTGCCTACTTCCATATGGGGCACTCGTTCCAGCCTTGAAGATAAGAAAACGCCATTTATTTTCTCTTCCCTGCATTTCTTGCCACCATAGATCACAATAACCCTCCTTTTAGGCAACACAATCTGTATAAATTGCAAGAAAACTGAAAACGCGATGTGTTTCTCAACTGCAACCCAAGACGCCATAACCCCGGTTTCCCTTCCTCTAGTCTAGTATCACATTTTTATGTGGCGTTATCATATCCATATGGAGAAGAAAATTAGTAGAATCATCAATATTTTTCTTGGTGTAATTAGTTGCTGATGTTCTCTTTTTGCATTGTTGTTGAAGGTTTTGTAGAGGATTTAAAAGAGAGTACAATTTAAGACTTTTAGTTTTGCACACTGAACACAAAAATCCGTGCAAGTGCCACGTATGCTGAGTAGTGTATGTGACAACTCTACATATCGGATCCCCAAGGTAGTTATACTGATAGCTACAGACTAGCCTGAATCTGATATATGTTTCAATTCATCTACAGAAACAAATTCCTTCTGATATACACGACAGAAAAGATCTGATTTGTTACCGTTTTCTAAACTGATGCCTAATTTTGCATATCTTCCAAATATGGCATATGGTTGATGGGGCCTTCCTAGAAGTACTCACAGTAGTATTTATTTAGAGCCGTCATTTTTAGTATAATTTTCTCTTTGACTTTGAGAAGTGTCAACCATTGGTTAGATCTAGGAAGAAACACAGAGTTGTAGTTTGAATAATTTTGACAACTTTTCATAATTATGGTAATGACATATCCTTTATACTAAATTATAGACCTTAATTTGTGACATAATTCAGAATGTTTGAGAAAATTTGGTGATTACCAGTACCAGGATTTGAAGAATTTTTGGAAAATGGAATGATAATTTAGTTATTCATGTAACATTGTTATTACCTTTTATAATTTGTGTGTATTTTTAAGTAACAAGAAAAGAAAAAGAATTTTTTCAACAACTGTAGACTGTATCACTGATGGGAAGAAATAAAAAAAGAATACAATATGCATAAAGAAATTTGTAATTTGGTTGAAACAAGAAATAATTTAGAAAGTTCCAATTTCAGTCAGAAAGTTTTATTTTCCTTGTATGTGTGGGAAATACCAGGTTACAAGGTAAGATAGGAGAAGGAAGAGTTTTTGTTTTTGAAACATGTATTTGGAAAGTATGTATGCTTCCTCTCTGTTTCATTCCAATATTTTTGTACTGGAAGAAATATGATACACATGTTTGTGTTCTACTACAAACTGATTTTTATTTGTAAGAAACATAATACCCATAACAACAAACTTCCAATCAATTTGCATTGCTGATTATGCTCAGTAATAAGTAATTACCATAAGTAGCCAGCACCCCACGTGACTGTATGTGTACTTAATGCCTAACGTGTTTGTCCGCATACACCTAATGTATGTTTATCTTGTTATGATTATAATCAATGGATATCTATAGTTTATTCATGAATCATAATCATGTACATGTATATTTATTTCTACATGGAGGAGGCAAATTGAAATTGAATAACCAGTTTTAGTGACAAGATTATATATTTTTCTCCAGTCCATTTTGATTTATTGATCTAAATCATTTAATATTTATGTGGTGGTACCTAATTTTTAGGTTATTTTTGTTTATTAGAAGTCTACTGTTTCAGTCAGCCTTGTTAACATCATATCTACTTCCTCAAAGGAAAAAAAAACAAGTCCTTTCTTTCGTTACATCTCCTAATATGGTAAAAGAACTGACATAATCGGATCACCCTTAGGCCGTGTATCTGTCTTTCCCATCAGTGGACAATCTTAAAGTTGTTACAATCAGATGTTGAAGAGAGATACATTTGTAGTCATGATAACCTATGAGTCAAAAGCAATCCTAAAGATATTAAAATCTGATCTTCAAAGGGGATGCTTAGCCTTTGAATCTAAATCAAATCTATTCAAATGGAATTATTCAGTATAGAGATATTATTATACGCATATGTCTCGCAGGCAAAATGAAATTATAGTCCTTTGGCAGGGAGAGTAGAGACTATTATGAAGATACAGGACTATGGAAAACAATTAATTGCATGTGTGAAGTACTGGAAATAATATTTTAGGTATCATTTGTTGCTATGCTGACAATGCGTAAAAGGTATTCATGTGTACATTGTGTGGGTTTTTAATTGGAACCTCTGATTAGATGAAATAGACCCAGATGTGACTAGAAATCATGGTATAGGCTGTGACATATTGAAATGTCATGCGAACCCCCATCCACAGAGTGTGATCCATATTGCCATGTGATGGGTTTGTGCCACAACTTGAGGCATGTTGTGCCTGGAGAAAAATCAATTGCTGGAAAGTGTCACTCAGAAAAGGTTTCATTTTGATGTCTGGAAGTCCTTTTGAAATCCTTTAGAAGAATCATGCTCCAGCAAATCCACAGTGCAATACACTTAAGGTGATGAGAACAAAGCACCTGTTACTGTATGTTCCAATATTTGTATATTTTGTAAAGCAAACACTACAGTCAGGATGATGACAGAATGTTAAATTTATTGTTCCAGGTGACACAGCAGACTGCATCCCTGTTCATCACCATGCAGCATAACCACACTGAGGTCTTCAATGGTGAGTTTTGAGTAAATCATTTTGATAAGTTAACAATGATGGGATGATATACTGATAATGATATTAAAGGCTGAATGATTACTAGATTATCATAATGCATTACAACCATACAAAAGGTTTCAATGTGTTAACAGAAGTCTGTTTTGTAGTCAATAGTCTCCCGACAGTAACTTATCTTTATCATTATTTGCTTGTACAGTTATGTATATGTGATTTTTTTTCTTGGATTTTATAATGTAGGATTTATGCAAAATTTCTTATGACAGATAACAGTTATAGCCTTTTGAAAAAAAAGCTTTGAATGAGATTGACTCACTGTATAAGATAAGCATATTTTGTTGTTCTAAGTTAAAAGAAATCTGCATATAGTACATAAAAAACATAGTTGTTGTGTATTTGTGGAAATGTGACTATGAAAAAAGCGAAAACTAAAATCACTTAAACTTTTAAGATACTGTAAATGCAGAAACTTTTGCGGTGGTTTAATGTTTGCATTTTTTGTGGTGGTCGCTTCACCGGGAACTTAAGACCACCACAAACATTTTTTAAGGCAATAAGAGACTACAGTGCATGGTGCTACCGCAAACTGAAAACCACCACGAAAAGTCCTTTTTCCCGCTACCGCGAAATTAAATCCCCGCGAACTTAAATGCATTTACAGTATACAGTATCCTGTACAAGACCTTAAATTGACCCCCCTCCCACCCCTCTTCCCACACAGACACAGAGCCGCCCACCGAGGTGACCTACTACACCAACGGTCGCAAGGACTTCTGCAGTGTCTTCTTCTACTTGCTCATCGCTATCGTGCTGCATGCTGTCGTGCAAGAGTACATCCTGGACGTGGGTCACAATTTCTATGTTTTTTTTACTGCTCATAAAAAAGGATAGAAAATAGATAATCCTGTAAGAACAAAACACGCACAAACATGTGCTCGGCATGGGGAATCCCCGACCTTCAAGTTCGCGATCGGCGGAAGAATAAAACGTTCACATAAGAGGTGTTCGGCGTAAAAACAACAAGTATACCTTTGCTTCCTTTTGATATGAGTTTTGAGCCCGCAAAATCTTTAAAAACGGCAGAAATTTTCGGGGCAAATTACGGCAAAATATGCTACAAAATGGCGGTCTGAGTTGTTGTTTATCCTAAGCCAATCAGATACTGTAATTCTTGATTTTATTGCGGTAACTTAATTTTAGCGTTTTTAGCGCCCACTAGTCGAGCGCTAAATTTTCATTACGCGACTTTTTCATTACGCGAATTCACCACCGCCCCCCTCCCTCTAATGTCGCGGCACCGATTTCTGGTTTTGTTATATACGGTCACGATATAACTCTTATCCTTTACAAAAACGTGCACACATTACACTAGTAATTCACACAGGAACAAGAAGTTCGTCGTTCTTCAAGAAATAAAACATATATTTAAATGGAAAGTTTGTCGTCATTTCTTTTACAAAATGCAGTGAAAGCATGCTGACGCAAACAACACAAATTCGTTACGAACTGAGCTGCATATTTACACAATCGTATTTATCAATATTATTCTACGCTACGATTTAGAAGTTTGTCCATAAAATATACAAAACAGTTACGAAGTTCACGTTGTGCTACGATGTTACACAAGACTTAGAAAATGTCCGCGTCATCTTAGCGTGCAGACAACAACAGCAAAAATGGCGTCGCAGAAAAAAATACAAAGCCACTACGGAATATTTGGTGTAAATCTACGAATTTCTAGGCAGAAATACAGTCAAATTCATAGCGTCAAAGCGCAATATGTAAGGCGTGTTTTTTTGTGAGCTACGAACAATTCGGAATCAAACCCTCATTACAAGAATCCGCCGCCACCCAAGCGTACAAACAACAACAATCAACTTTCAAAATGGCGCCGACCCTGCGCCGCATGCATGGTTCTCACAAAATTATTTCTGCGCCGCCGCATCGAGGTCGGCAACCTTCAAGTCTGGCGATGTTTTTTGTGTGAAAAGTTTGCGATCTTGTTCGTTCCATGGCGGGCGACTTCTTCCAGAAACGTCTTTTTGATCGAATGCGTGGCCGATTCGAGATTCGCTGACGTCCCTCACAAGTTTTCGCTACCAAATTTCGCAATCTTGGTCCTGCTTCCGGAGTATGGTGGTGGTTCCCGCTACGTTTTTTCTCGCTGTTCGCCGCCTGTATGGCTTTCTCAGCTTCCTTATTCACGACAGCAGTATCAAGTGGGCTGTTGTCATCGTTAGGTCGGCTATGTCCGTCAAAATTTAGCGGGCCGCCGGCCGGCCAGAGTCGGCGGCCGTCAAGCGCGTTTTGAAATCACCGCGTCGGTATGGAAGTTGTTTATTATTCAGAACCACACGCAGCGCCGGCGTGTATGTTATTTCTAGTCATGTATTTTTCGGACTTTAGGCATGTAAACTATCGAGGGTTTTGGTGATATTCATGCTATTTTTTCACACATCCGACTGAAAATTTAGCGGCTCCTTCACAACGCTAAAATTAAGTGACGCGAGTTACTCCATTTTCCCCAAAACGCTATAATTTCCAGACGCGAGAATTTCAAGAATTACAGTAGTTAGCTGCCCCTGACGTCACAGTTCTCGCGAGATTTTTTTGTGAGAATTTGCGAGAGTTTACGATATTTTCGCCGCCATTACCGCTAGTTATCTGCATGATGTTTTTCGTCATTTCTCAACGCAACTTTCTCAATCTTTGGAAGGTTTTAGATGATCTACAAGTATACTGCAACATAAAAGAGAATATATACAAGTTCTATTTTTTTCCAAGTCCAAGAAGTGTTCCTGCCGTTCCGGTTTTAACCGGACTTGAACCGAAACTTTTTACAAGTCTAGTGCCGGGTTCGGCGCAGCACACCGTACGCAACACTTATGAAAACTTCCTTGTACTTGTAGTTGTTTTGTTTTTCCTTGCAACAATTAAATTTAATTTTCGCGTTTTTACAATTAGATTTAATTTTCGCGGCTTTACAATTAAATTTAATTTTCGCGGTTTTACAATTAAATTTAATTTTCGCGGTTTTCGCGGCACTCCGTTCCCAAGTGGACGGCCTCTCGGCTGAGGTCTGGCGGAAACACTGTTCCAGGGACATGCAGCCGCACTCTCATTGGTTCAACTGCTAATTGTTGTCCTCTCATTGGTTCAACTGCTAATTGTAATGGACAGTCAGAATAAGTGTTGATGCTAGTCACTGTACTAGTATTTAGGAAGAGGGGACACAGCACAGATCTGATAAGTAGAAGAAGGCTGTACTCAGCACTATCAAAAGATAATGATGTTTCCTATTTGTGTTTAAACCTTGTTTTCCCTCTCGTGTTCTGTAGAAGGTGAACCGACGTCTGCACCTCTCCAAGGTCAAGCACAGCAAGTTCAACGAGTCCGGCCAGCTGGTCATCTTCTACGTGGCCTCGGTCATCTGGGGGGCCAACATCATCTTCGAGGTTTGTGGTTTGCTACTGTTGATACTTGGCAGGCCTGAAGTTTGATTAGAAAACATGTTACTCTATTTTCTATGCATAGACAGATACAAAGGAAATGCGTGAAGTACACGTCTTGTCTTGTGCAAACAAGCAATTATACTAATACTAATAATAGTCTCAATTTTTTGCTTTTCTAACATTTTTAAGGAAACTGCACTTTTGAAGACAGTAATATACAGTAAATTTGAAGAGTTTGGTAAATGTTTTAGTCAGCATCTTGTTTTTTAAAGTTTTCTGAACTCTTAGATGGAATTTACATTTCTCCATTGTCAAATGGACACGTTATGTTGATAAAAGTCTTGTTTACATAATTTATGAGCTTCAGCTATACAAGAAATGGGAGAAACCCCTGAAATTGCATTCATGAAAAATGGAGTTATAGTTTTTGGTGTCTGTGTGCTTGTGTGTGTGTGTGTTTGCTTGCTTGTTTTTGTTTCTGGATAGTTATAGTCAGCATAACTTAAGAATGCTGGATAGATTGTGTTGATATTTGGTATGTAGGTACATGTAGGTCTTTGCAAAATAAAGGTCAAGTTTGGGCCCCCTGGTATGTGACTTTTTTTTTTTTAATTCGCATTTCTTTAAAGAGGATGAGACGGAAAGCAGACCCTGCTTATCGAGGTCTTCTCCTCATGTACATAAACAAAATAAGGACAAACATACAGGACTACAAAATGCTAAATAACAAAGTCAAGAGATAATGATAACAACATGAAATAAAACAACAAGAAATCAAATAACAAAGTGACGTGTAGCTGGTATACAAACTTAGAAGTAATCAAATAAGGTTATAAGTCAACTAAAACAACCTGTCTATTGAACACAAGACATAATTACATGAAAATAAACAAGGAATCAAATAACAGAGTGACATGTGGCTGATATACAAACTTAGAAATAATCATCAAATGATTCATTTGTTTTATCAGGAGAACTACATCACCAACATCGCCCAGCTGTGGGAGGGTTACCCCCACACTGACATGCTGTTCCAAACCAAGTTCTTCTACATCTGCCAGCTGGCATACTGGGTCCACTGCTTCCCAGAACTCTACTTCCAGAAAGTCAAGAAGGTCAGGGTTTCTTCAGACATGTTTTAGTACCCGGTTGTATCCTTGGAAGAAAAGATAGACTTTGATTTCATCCTTCTCATGGTTACTTCCTTCAAACTTTTTTCCTGTCCTTTTACCCTCCATACTAAATTTTTTTTCGTTCTGTTTACCACACTTTTCTTTAATTCAAATTATTGTCATTTTTAAGGATTGCTAGTCTATTCTTATTTCTCCTTCCTCCCTCCCCCCTCCTTTTCCTCTCTTCCGTCTTGCATTCACTCCTTCATTCCTTTCCTTTCACTTTCTTTCTTCCCTCTTTCCTTCCTTTATTTCTTTACTTCCCTCCTCATTCCTTTGTACTTTTCTACCTTCTTCCTTCTTTCAATAACTCAATACCAAAATAAAAGTTACGTATGTACCTACATACCTCAGTAACTGTTGTGCCATTTACTGGAAATACTTGCTTCTCATTTTTTGATGTTCGTACATTCTACCCTTATCTCCAGGATGAGATGCCTGCCCGGGTGCAGTATGCCTCCCTGTACCTTGTCTTCATCGGCGCCACCTATGCTCTCAAGTGAGTACTGCACCTTTTTGCTGATCCTCAAATCCCTTTAACTATACATGTATACATGTCTTGAATACAGGAATGAATGACTTGTTGGCTGTGATGTTTTGTCCCTTTGATTCTTGTTGCAACATTCATGGTATCTATTTTGAAAATGTTTCCTGTTTCCCTACCTAACCTAGAAAAACCTGCCGACCCTAGACTTTTTTTGGGGGTGGGCAGTGGAGTCACATAGCTTCCATTTAGAATTTTTATTTAACCTGCTTCCTATTGAAGTAAAAACACTGCTTGTTCTATCTAATGAAGAATAAATGTATCTATCATGCACAAAGTTAAAGTTTGACATTGAAACTTTAAAAGATACGTGTCCTTATGCGATTCAATTCACGTTGTTCAACTGTGTATTGTAATATGTATCAATAGAGTTTTGGCCAGCCTGAAAAAAAATTAAAGGAAAAAAAAGATAACACCTACCGACCGACGCTATTTTTTTCAGGACTGAAACAGGAAACACAACAATTTTTTCCTAGGCCTTGTCCCACTATATATGCAGCCTGTAGAGGATGCCATCCATAAGATTTACTTGTTGTAGCCTTACATCATTAACATGTTTGTCCCCCTCCCTGCCAGCCTGACCCGTGTTGGCCTGTGCTGCATGGTCATCCACTACTTCATGGAGGCTCTGTTCCACGTGTCCCGCATGCTGTACTACAGCGAGAAAATGGACTTTGCTAAAACTGGGTAAGGAACAGATTACATACAGCCTAGAATCCATCCTATTCTGGTTCCAGTTCCCTTCTCTGGTAGTTTCCCACAGTAGAATATTCTGGCCTTTTTTTCCCTTAAACGTTTGGCCCTCACATTTTCAATCAGTAACTGTTTTTGCATAGACTATTACTCCAAAGCTTGTAAGGGTGTGGAAGCTTTATAAGCTGTGGAAACATTTATAAGCTGTTTCACAGTTGGAACTGCACATGTGCAAGGTCAAAGGTAAAGCCCCCTAACTAGTAAACAGTTCTTGTGTGTACCATGCTTGACACATGTCCAGATATGTTTTGTTTATGTCTCCGGGGCCTTCAACTTTGATATCATGCCATTAAAGAAGGTCTTATTGAGAGATATCAGAAAATACAATACTTTGAAAGTGTGTTGATATTCCTGGCAGTTTCTCCATCTGGGCCGTGCTGTTCGTGATCGCCCGTTTCCTGACTGTGACGCTGGCCGTGCTCACCTTCTGGTTTGGACTGGGGCGCGCAGAAAACCAGACCTTCGACCTCGCCACCGGCAACTTCAACACTTTCCTTATAAGGTAAACTCAGCATTTGTAACAATTAGACAACAGGAAACAGAGGGAACAGTATTTTTTCTGTTTGCATGGATAATGAATTGTTGTACTTGTAACCTAACAACATTTATTGATCATAAACTTGTACCAAAATCATAATCCTTGAAGTGTAGCTTTTACCTTTAGATCTAGTGTCTAGTTGCCATCTCCCTGGGATTTTGTATACAGGTGTCATGATAAATCAGTGTTGTCAGGATTAATCAGTCATGTAATGATTAATCAGCTATTTCATGATTAATCAGTGATTTTGATTCCAGGATCAACTGCCTGGCAGCCATCTCCCTGCTGCAGGTGTGGATGATGTGTCATGATGTCATGATTAATCGTTGATGTCATGATTTCTTGATTCCAGGATCAACTGCCTGGCAGCCATCTCCCTGCTGCAGGTGTGGATGATATGTCCTGATGTCATGATTAATCAGTGATGTCATGATTTCTTGATTCCAGGATCAACTGCCTGGCAGCCATCTCCCAACTGCAGGTGTGGATGATGTGTCATGATGTCATGATTAATCAGTGATGTCATGATTTTGATTCCAGGATCAACTGCCTGGCAGCAATCTCCCTGCTGCAGGTGTGGACGATGTTTGATGATGTCATGATTAATCAGTGATGTCATGATTTTGATTCCAGGATCAACTGCCTGGCAGCCATCTCCCTGCTGCCGGTGTGGATGTGTCATGATGTCATGATTATTCAGTGATGTCATGATTATTCAGTGATGTCATGATTTCTTGATTCCAGGATCAACTGCCTGGCAGCCATCTCCCTGCTGCAGGTGTGGATGATGTGTCATGATGTCATGATTATTCAGTGATGTCATGATTATTCAGCGATGTCATGATTTCTTGATTCCAGGATCAACTGCCTGGCAGCCATCTCCCTGCTGCAGGTGTGGATGATGTGGAACTTCCTGAACTTCCAGCTGCGGCGGTACCGGGAGGCCACGGCGGCCAAGCAGAAGGCCAAGCAGCGACAGAAGGAGAGGAGAGAGGCCAAGCTGCAAGGTAAGAAACATACGTCATATAGCAGTTACTCAAGCAACTGGACATGATTTTGGAAACAGTCGGACATTTTAGGTAGAAACCACTACCTTTTGTCAGTGACACTGAGGAGATCTTGTTGAACAGCAGTTTGTATACCAATAACAACAAACAAATAACAATGAATAGATATGTAAAGGTGGTGAAGACATAGTTTAGATAGTAAGGAATCTTTGCTATAGATTGTGTTCACATCTGATTGTGCATATGAACAGTACAGAGTACAATGATCTTCCTGCTATAGATTTCCAATCATTTTAGCAAATACTCAGACATATTGTTGTAACGTTGATGACAATGCAATGCTAATAGGACACCAACATGGCGATGATAAGACATCATTGATAGTGCCACAGATGTTTATAATTATACTAAAGCGTGGCATAATGGTCTCCAGCCCTACTGGTTTACCATAGTTCTGTGTACCAAGATAAGTCATTAACAAGTATGTTTAGGTTAGTGTTTAGGCAATTATTCTCTAGAAGGGGTGTCCCTTGAAAGAAAGAGAACTAGACATCAGGAAAAAGAACCCAATATATATTTTGAAAAGATAAGTTGACCTCATTTGGTAAAGCCACATAGTACTGTTAGCTGTATGAAAAACAATTATGTTTCACCTTGAATGAGGATTGTTGCTTTACTTTTCCCTTTTCTGTACTTGGTTCCAGCCGCCAAGAAAAGGGGTAGCGAGGCGTCCTCGGATGAGGGCGGTGACACTGACGTGAGCCTCACCCCCCGCGCCAACAAGGCGGAAAATGGCGGCCCCCGCACGCGCAACCGTGGCGGCAAGAAGCACTAGGCTGTCGTCAACCTGCAAGCTTTCCCACGTTTGTAGCCGACGCTTCTTAACCTTAACACCCCCTATACACAAGTGGTATAGTCCAAGTTACAACACAGTGTATGTGTTCTTGGACTATACCATTTTGGTTCGGGGGAGGCGTTACTGAGGAGAATGGTGTTATACACTGATATCTCTGTATATCCTCATTCAAAAACTACATGTAAAATGTTGGTTTCCCATTATTCTGATCCATGATTTTTATGGTAAATTCTGCTTTAAAGTTAAGTGGGTGTGCATTCATGAACGGAATAAAATCATCCGGTATATAAATTATAAGATAAAATGTTTCGCCCCATTAAACTCATCTCTAAACTCGATTTGTTGAGTTGAAGCAAAAAAATATGGTAAAACCAGGCAAGAAAAAGAACACATGTTGTGCAAGGCACTTACACAAGAGAAACCACCACTGTAATTAATACAACATTGCATGTACATAAAATAAGCATATAATAAGATAGGTTTACATAATCAGGAGTTTATGTCTTTTGCGAATTCTTCAGGGGTTTTTTACCCTGTTCATTACTTCAAGTTGTAAAAACACAGTAGTTTGGAAATGGTTAATTAAGTAGACTTACAGTAAACTTTCAATATCTTTAAATGAAGACTTTTAGGAGTACTTCAGGAAGTCAAAGCTGTATCATAATGCTCATCTTTGTAATCAAGATTTTTCGCACTTTGACATTTCAACTTTGACCTATGAGCAGCTGACCTCTACTTTAATGTCAGCCTATGACCTCCGGAACTTACGCATTTTGCAATTGGCAAAATCTATAGATTGACAGTAAGAAATGAATAGAGTGTCAGAAATAATAAGACAGTGTTGAAAATAGCACAGTTTTTGCTATGCAAAACTGTAACTGAGTGTAAAAGTCTAGGAATTCTAAGACAATACATTGTAGGACAATAATATAAGTTACTAGTACATGAAGATGTTATTGACAGTAAAAGGACTTGGAATGTTGTAAAAAAAAAGTGGCAACACAGAAATGTTAGCTTCAGAATTTAATAGAAATATAACAGTTGTCTTGATGTAACAAATACAAGAATGGTTTTCTGATGTCAGACACAAATGGCTCCTATACAAAAATGCTACTCTAAGCTCTAGCAGAAGCAATTTCTCATGGAAATACAGTAGAAATGTTGGGAATAAAACACAGAAGATAGTTGCAGTTTACTACTTCTCAGATAGGGGGCGGCGCTGTTGTATAATAAGCCAGAAGTGCTTGAAATGGTAGGCTTATACATGTAATTACATAGGGACATACGTTAGGGGGGATGTCGGTGTAGGTTGCTATAGTATCAGTGGTAGGCATCCAATACTTAATAAATAACATTTAAAAATGCATTGACTTGCACGTACCTATCATATAGGTACGTCTCTATTTTTGCAATTTTTCCAATGAAAGTGAAACCGTAAGTAAACCGTGAAATGAACCGAACAAAAAATAAAGTATTATTCTAGAAGAAGCCTTGAGGGATGGTACTTTAATTGCTCAGAATAGTTGCACTGTGATACTAACGGTTGAAATATTATCTGTGTTTCTAAGTTTGCCATTTTCACTATCAACGCAAACTTTTTGCACATGCAAAGAAACATTACCACTTCCATTTCACTTTTATTAGTATTTAAACATTATACAGTGATCTGTATCTACAACTTCTATACCTGCCTTTCAAAGAAAATGAGCAACTTGTTCAATGAGCTACTATCTTTAGTAAAACATGATAGCAAAAAAAAAGATATTCCAGTGAATGTAACAAAACTACAGAGATACATAAATCGGCATGTAGAATGCTCATTCTGAACATAAATGTTTGAACTCTTAAAAAATTATAACTGTGCACTGTTGCAATTGTAGAAGACCATCTGGTAAAATGCTCTGCACTGATTGGTTGGATAGAGTGATGTAATTAAGTTCAGATAACCTTGTCATGCCAGCTGTTTGTCTTCACCGGCAGCCGCAGAGCCCTACCAAGAGAAAAAAGAACAAAAAGTGAAGAAAAAAAGTATTTTTCCACAGATGTCTTTGATGTATTCATGTTTAACAAGGTCTTTGTATCAGGACAAAGAAAGATACTGATGATAGTTGTTTTTTGATTGGTGACCAGTGCTCATTGACTGTCGTATATGTCAACAGCCATGTTTGTGGAATTGTTGTGAAGGAAAAAAAGACTAACTCTACAGGATTTGAGAAAACTGCTACAAGACGCAAGGTTTTCATGACAGCTTGTCGTTGCTTCTTGTTGCCATGGCAACTGTGTAGCTACTCTACAGACCTTCCTTGTAGTGTTTTTTATCAGGAACTTGTAGCACCAGAGATGTGTTGTTTTGTAATTTAACAAAGATTTAAATTTTCTGTGTAAAGATGAGAAGTCGATGTTTCTTAAGCGTCTTCTCATGCCAGGCTCAGGTCTTGTACATTTTAAGCAGCAAGCCTAAATTACTGTCCTGTTTTCTGCCCTTCTATTTGAATTGCTGGTTGCCAGCCAATCAGTAGCAAGAGTTTCCACAGGCAGTAATGTGATTGGCTGCTGATGGCTTGCCAGCACAGCAAGAAGGGTAGATTGCAGGCCAATACACAAGGGCCATTGATTGGCAAGTAGTATGGCATAAGGAAAGGGTATGACTATACTCCTGCGTTCAGTGTGATGCCGATATCATACACTGACGTACATGTTCAACAAGTCTTGTTCCAATGTAACGTTTAATAGATGTTTTGTAAATTGGTCATATGATGGAGACTTTACAGCAGTCAAAACCTCTGCAGAAGTGAATAGCACTACTTGTTTTACTGTCACAAAATTCCTAATCTGTGGTCGCAATAACTGTTTGGTACTGTGATTATAACTAATGGGAGGAGGGTTGTTAGAAATGGTGCATATTTTTGTCCAATGTGGTGGAATATATTGAATTTTGTAATCTTGCACGTTTTGACATACCTTCATTGCTGTATCTGTCATCTATGTAGTAATTATTCTAATGATGTATACTAGGATAGTGTGGATGATATTAATGATATCCAGATATGTATATTTAGTTGTATTTGCTGTTGATTTAGGTAGTGTACATTGTATTGGTATAGAAATTGTGTACTTAGTTTGTGACTTACTGTATCTATGGCGACAGGTCACATGATAATTATGTAGTACTTAATTGGCTATTGCTTATATTTGTTCATCAGTTTCCATGGTGATCTTAACCCAGTCTGCTGTAACAGCCCTTCTGATTGGCCAGAACCATGTTCTATGTATCAAAAAAATATTGTCAAGACCAATCAGGTCACAAAACAGTATTTTTACAGATTTGACTCCTGTGTCAAAAAAATTGCCTTTGCAGAGCATTGCATGGTGGTAGACCATTGTAACGTTACAGTAACTGTTAAAAGAAAGCGCCATACTTTGCAAAGTGTATAACATTGGAAATTCTCTACTAAGCTACCAGAAATGTATGAAATGTCATTCTATGTTTACGAAGTTAAGTATAAGAAAGTTGGTTTCCTTGCACCAAGCCGCACCACGGTAAAAACGCATTGATGGAAGACCGTCTGCATCAGTTCAAACCTACACATACCACAGTTGTTTGGGTCTTCTCGTACAAGGAGAGCAATTAATCAGTTGGCTTAGATAATACAGATTCAGATGTACTATTTGGGAAAGATATTTTCCATATCTTGATGACTGTGACATTATCTGATGTCTTTGTTAGATCCCACCTAATTGTTCAGTAGTGCCAAAGTGTTGATACGCATTTTGTGAAATCTGTATGAATTTTATAGAATTAGACTTGAGACGTGCAGATTGTAATGAAATTCAAACAAATTTTATGAAAACTGACTAACCCTTAGGTGAAAGCATTTCATATGTTTTCTCAAAATATGTTTAAGTAAGATTCATGAGAATTTCATGAAATTGGTATGAATGCTTTGATACTGCTGTTCTTCTCTTCCATCTGTTGCTGGAGCTTGTGTAAGCTGTGAAGGCAAGGATGAACGTTTGTGTCAATAAACTTTCTAAGTGATAAACAGTTTTGTCATCTTTTCTGCATGCTGTTTTAAATTCAAGTTAGGTCATGATGATTCAAATATCATCATCATCGTTCATCCTCGTGTGAGGAGGAGCAGACGAAGTTAGTCCTCCAGAACTGCTTGTCCTTCATCGCAGAGAGTAGCTCTTGCCCTTCCAGCCCTGTTTCGACCTCAATGAGTTTCTTAAGAGTTGTGCTTGGGCGGCCAACCCTTCTCTTCGCGTCGGGGGACCACAGCAAGAGTCTTCCAGCTGGTTCATTGCCACGAGCTACATGACCCGCAAGGCATAGTCGACGCTGCTTCACTTTTGAAGAGACTTTTGGTAGTGACCCATACAACTGTTTGTTTGTAGTGTGTTTCCACCATGGACAGTGGACGGATGATTCAAATATAAGGACGATAACATCCTTGTGTGCATCAATTTTGTCCATTTCAAAAAAAAAAAGCGGTTTGCACATACTGTAAGTGGTACAAATCAGCTGCAAATGGAGCAAATATATCATGCCATAACTTGCAAAAGCACAACCGAAAACGGATACTAATGTGGTGGAATGCCAAATTCCCCGGTTCTTCAGGAAGCAGGAAAAACACCAGCAGTCATTGAGAGTGTTTGCCTGCCTTCCCAAAAAAGAAACTTCGGCTTTAGACAAACGAACTCATTACTACAAACCGCAAGTCTATAAAACACCTCTAAACTTGTGTTTGAAATGCTGGAAAGGCCTAGGTAACTTGTGTTTGGCAAGTCCAAATAATTCCCCCATAGCCTGAGCGTAGAAAACACAAATTCACTTTTTTCCGCGGGTAACCTCAGTGACGTCCGTTGTTTTTAAAAACAGGAAATCAATCCGACAGACAGTGATTTCAAACTGGAATATTTTGGAAATATTGCAATTTGAAAACTCCGTCCATGATAGCCATAAATACTCTGTTTCCAAGGCATATGGGTTACCCCACGGATAAAGAACTAGTGTTAGTCTGTTAGAGACTGAAAACAATCATCACTGTCATCAAACCGCCTTACGTCGTGACGTCAAAACAATTACTGAGCGCCTACGTCGTGCGCAAGGTGCCATTGGCGCGAACTCCATTTTTTCCACACCATAAACCTTGAAGTACATTCACCACGTGACTCGATGTCTGACTTTTATCCGCGGGTACTCTCTGTATCTGTCCGTTATTTTCAAAAACTGACAGACTGTGGTTTCAAACTGCTGTATTTTGGAAGTATTGCGATTTGAAAACGCCGTCCATGATATCCATAAATTCTCTTGTTTCCGGTAAGATAACGGATATCTCCCCACGGAGAAAGGTGTACTAGCCGCGTTAGTCTGGTCAAGGAGTTCTGAAAGCAGAAAGATTAGACATCCAGACGTCAATGAAGATTAGACATCCAGGTAATATTAAAGATATGCCAAAAAGCAGTTACTCAAGCAAATGGATATTCCAAAACCGTATCCAGTTGCTTGAGTAACTGCTTTATGGCAGAAAACCTTGTCTGGTAGAGACAAAAAACACCCATCATTGTGGTGACGTCGTCAAAACAATGAGTCAACGCCTAGGTCGCTCGCAAGGTGTTATTGGCGCCAACCCAATTTTTTCCGGACCATTAAAACCGTGTAGTACATTCACCACTTGACTCGATGTCTGAGTCAAGGACAAGGGCACGTAGCTGAGGGATGCTCAGGACTGCGCAAGCGCAGGCATGATGACGTCATGATGCGTGGTAAAAGTCGTCTGATTCTGAGAAACTGACTCGTCTTTTCCGGTGACTGGATTTACGTTAACATATATATTTTTCGTTCTGTACAAAGATATATTCGAATTTTCTCTTGTAAGTGCCCTACAATTCCAAACAGAAATATGCACATTTGACGAAGGCTGAAATGTGCATGAATATTACGGAATCTAAAAACTGCAATGAACTGAAAACTGTGAATTTATCGAGAACTACTGTGTGAAAGTAATGTGGGTTTTGATGGATTACAGACAAAAATACCTGTTTCCTTCTTTTCCCTCTTTTACCATAAGATAACGCACGGGAGGCTCCTTATACATGTAGTATGAGATGTGAAATAGTCAAATATGTGAATTATTTATCGTAATGTAATTTACATTTAAAGTATGAACAGATTGATACAAATCACATTTGGCATATGATCGACATGCCTAAACTAATTTTTTCTTACGTTTCCTGACTTCACTATCTATCCAATAAATCCCTTTAAGCTTCATATATTAACTTTCAAAATAATCGCTTTTTGAATCCTAATTCACTGATAATGTTGTCCGTTCATGTAATAGTTCTAAGAAAAGCCGCAAGAATAAACGACTTTGATGACATATTTAGGTCTTTGTGTTCAAACTGAAAGCTGCATGCCGGAGACAGTGAATGTAGACTAAACGGCGGCCCAAGGGTTGTGGCCAAGATGGCGGTTAAGATAAGTCAACTCTTAAGAAATCGATGGCACTAAACTATCGCGTTAAAAGCTATGATGTGCGATGTAGATAGAGTGTGTTACGTAACCTGATATAGATAGTTGTACTGAGTGCTTCCGGCAAAACAAAAGAATCGTTGCTATGTTTGTATGCAGTAGTATCAGCCATAATGAAACTAAAATAAAAGAATCAGAACTACAGTCAAACCTGTACTTGTGACCACCTCTACATAACCAAAGGCCCAGCTGGTCATTTTACCCGCTATTTTTTGTGGTTACGGATTAATTTTCCCGTTTCCAGCGCTAATTACAATAATATTTATCATTGTTCATTGCCGCCAAAAAATGTTAGACTGAGCATCAAAAGTGGACGCCTGTTTTTCCGGTTAGGAAGTTCGGTCCGACAAAGGAATACTACACTTCGATTATCGGACAAAAAGTGTTCCATAACAAAATCAGACCTTATGTCCTAAACATTGATTGAAATGAGAGTAACCAACGTTACATGTAACGTTACACTAGAAACAAATTATAGGTCAGATTAACGGTCACATTTAGAAATGTAACCTTCGCGTGACCTTGGTCGACCCTTGTTGAAGTTCAATGATGATCGGGTCTGGCTCTGACCGCATCATCGGCTGTATTGATTTAATCACTTTACTCAAGTCAAACCCACCAATGACATGGAAGAACCGATATCAGTTTTTTTTTCTTCCTTCGTCCTTGTCAACATGGGAAATTTTCCGTTCTACCATTTTGGTTCATGGTCACGGATCGGACCTTGTTTTCATCTATCGGTGCATCTTTCAGCTCAAGGTCATAATATGATATGACATTTGAATGTTGATTGACCTTGAGCTGATAGATGCACCGATAGATGAAAACAAGGTCCAAATGTCATATCAAATTATTCAAAATTATATCATAACATTTAAAACGTGACAATTAAGGGTAACTGTACATGTATTCTGTTTCAAAGTTTGCGATTAAAACGCCCCTGCAGTTCCAAAGAGTACGCTAGATCTAGAGAGCACTAAACCTAGCTGCCGCAAAAAGCATTACAATACAAGAGACTCAAAACGGTATTTCCGCTGTAGTACCAAAGCATCCCATGAGTTGACCTAAAATCTAGATAAATAATCGCTTCTAGTTTTTGTCACAACCTACCAACATACCAAATATAAAACCAAACCATTCTGCTGTTCTTGAGTCATCTTAGATCATCTTCGTGACCAACAGACGCACACAAACACACACACACACACACACACACACACACACACACACAAAAGTCACAAACACACACAAAGGTCATTAGATTCTACTAACTTTACGCATATTCCATTTTACAGCTCTACAATTGCTTACATGTATAGACTTATTCTGGGTAAGTACACCGGTAGGCGGATTTGCGGACAATTTGTTGTTTAATCATATATTCTCACCATGGACAACGTTTGTCGATATATCCGGACATAGCTGCACACAAGGGAGTTTCTATCACTCCCAAGGCTCGTTCAAGGTCGCCACAGTTCGATTAACCTTGAGGAGTAATGACCCGAGCGGTGTTGGAACAGCGGGGAGTTGTAAGCTCTAATTCACCTGACAAGGACAGAGATGCGCAGTTCGCTTAGGGAGTCGATAAGATGTAAACGGGATAGGGAAACACATCTGCTGTCGTTTCATTTTCCTTGTGCGCCTTGTGGATAATAAAACTTTTACATCGATAGCACTCGAGGAGTTTATATCTTAGTGGAGTTTATTTCGTTTGTTTGTTTGGTTGTTTGTGTGGTTGTTTGGTTGGTTGGTTGGTTAGTTGGTTGGTTAGTTGGTTGGTTGTTTGGTTGTTTGGTTGTTTGGTTGGTTGGTTGGTTAGTTGGTTGGTTGGTTGGTTGGTTGGTTGGTTGGTTGGTTGGTTGTTTTGTTGTTTTGTTGGTTGTTTGTTTGTTTGTTTGTTTGTTTGTTTGTTTGTTTGGTTGGTTGGTTGGTTTGTTGGTTTGTTGGTTTGTTGGTTGGTTGGTTTGTTTGTTGGTTGGTTGTTTGGTTGGTTGGTTGGTTGGTTGGTTGGTTGGTTGGATGGTTGGTTGGTTGGTTGGTTGCATGGTTGGTTGGTTGGTTGGTTGCATGGTTGGTTGGTTGGTTGGTTGGTTGGTTGGTTGGTTGGTTGGTTGGTTGGTTGGTTGGTTGGTTGGTTGGTTGGTTGGTTGGTTGGTTGGTTGCATGGTTGGTTGGTTGGTTGGTTGGTTGGTTGGTTGGTTGGTTGGTTGGTTGGTTGGTTGGTTGGTTGGTTGGTTGGTTGGTTGGTTGGTTGCATGGTTGGTTGGTTGGTTGGTTGGTTGGTTGGTTGGTTGGTTGGTTGGTTGGTTGGTTGGTTGGTTGGTTGTGATTGGGGCTGCATCCATCTTTTGGAAGGAACGTCAAATGGGGGTCCCTTGTTCGAGGAGGTGCCTCAAGCACTTGGCCGTCACGTAACCCCTCCGTCTTAAATATACCAGGGCTGATACTGAAAGAGCAATGGAAATACTAGTAGACACTATAAGGGTCTTTGGGCGAACGGACGTCTGTGTCGTGTGCGAGAGCAGTTCTCCTTACTAAGATTCGCATCTCCGTACTTTATCAGTCTTGTAATTGTTTCCAAAAATACGAACCCAACAACCCAGCGATAGCTGTAACCTTTAGTATGTCTGGCCAAGAGAATTATACATACATTGCCAAAGCCTCCTGGGTCTGGCAAAGTAATCCAGTGTACGTGAGATAGGACTTCTAAGTTCTCCTGGGATAGACATAAAGTAGCTAGATGGGATAGCTATCATAACCATAATGTACCCTTAGGCTTCTTCTTAACCACGCTTTGACTCTGGAAATCTAGATATGTGTGTCTAGACGGTTGCAAAGAGCAATTGCACAAAAATGGCCCCAGATCAGGGTTGCGTGTTTGGCCCAGACGACCTGGGCTAGAATCCCCTGACATGCCACCAATATTGTATCCTTAGACGGGGGCCGATACCGACTTCCAAGAACCTTTGACCCTTTGCTGACGTCACACTTTCTTCCTCACGGTCTAGATGTGTGACAAAGGCTTTGGGTCATTACAACTTGAAAAGGATCAGAGGAAGGACTGATTGCTGGAAAGCTTGTTGGCAAGCGCTGAAGTTTTGTGCACGTTTATAAAGTTTAAAATTGTATCATAATGAACTTTCCTCACTTCACCCAGGGGTGAAAATGGGTACCTGATTTGGGATGAGGAGGTAAAATTGCAACAGACTGTCCCTACGGCCTCAAAGAGGCTAGAAACCTAACCTTTTCTACACAAGAAGTGGCCGCAGTCGCGAGAAAAATGCAAACCCCAAGGATTGTACTAAATCTTGAATGCTATTGCCGTAGTCTGTTGGCATCCGTCTGAAACCTTGATAAACAGCAATGTTTAGATTAGCCTAGGGTCGACTCGGTCAAGTGCACGGACATATCGATTTTCAAGTTCAAGGACCTACATGTACGTGGAACTGAAATGGGTTATAATCGATCACGGTTAATGGCGCTTTAAGCAGCGTAACGGTAAGTAGCTCACTCGGGATCGCCCACACGTTCTCAAGTGTCGGGAAAGTACGGCGTGGATAAAAGGTTGTTGGCGGTAAACTCGGCAAGGGAGCCGCTTGGCTTAGTGCACAGTCTGGCTACGTGAGGAAACACAGGTATCGGGCTCTAGGGGTGGGTACCGGTACAGAAAATTCAGTTACAGGTACGGTACAGGTCCTGAGCTAATTGTCTGTGAAAAATTAATAATGGGCAATACTTAAAACAATGGTCCATCTCGCTACAAAGGAATCTAATGGACTTCTGCAGGCGTTTTAAAATCATATATTCATGTTAACAACACTAACTGCCTCTCTGTTGACTTAGACCAAGTTTGACTGAAGAAACCTGGTAAAAATAACTAACAACTCTCCTCTACTTCACTCTTGTTATTTTCTTGGGTCCGTAAGCACCAAAACTTGCACGTGAACTTCCATTTTCTATTCGGTTCAAAATCAGATCCACTGACTTCTTTCAGGTCCGTTTTTTTGGACGGAGAAAAAAATGGTTTTGTACCGGTGCACTATACCCACCCATAGACTATCAGCTATTTACTTTGCTACGTTTTGTAGAATTCTTATCCTTAAAACTGCAAATATTCTTCATCCAATTACAATTTCGGCACAATTCATGGGAGCTCAAAGTAGAAACATGATCTTGATACAAATGCTTTGCGTGAAGAAACAAATCCTCAACACTTTCAAAGACACCGTTGTATGATACATGTATTCTGGTTTCTCTCGTGTTTTGTAGGATTTTTATCATCAAAACTACAAATATTCTTCATCCAATTACAATTTCGACACCATTAATGGAAGTAGAAGTATGATTTTTATGCGCGTCCTTTGCGTGAAAAAAAAAAAAGAAGAAGAAACTAGAAAGCCAAACCTTCAACATTTTCTTTGTCACCGTTGCATAAAACATGCATTCTGGGTTCTCTCGAGTTTTGCCCTGTGTGGGACTTATCTGGTCATAATAAAGGATCCCGCGGCTCCCGCCACAAAAAGTACCGACAGGAGAATTTCTTCAACTACTTTGGCGGTACGCCGTAATTGGCTTTGAGTGGCCGTTTGACGTGCGCTCCGCACGCATCCTGAAAACGTCACGACGTCCTCTGCGTCAGTGCCGGGCTTTTATTAGATTATGTCATTGTCTATTCATATCCGTTGTCGTCATGGCTTTAGATTGGGACCCGTTGGAAGGTTCTGAGGGCTTTAAATAGTTCTGATAGAAAGGGGCTGGGGAATACTCAAGTTTTGTTGAGTCTACCTTATTGTAGGCGGTTAGAACGCCTGACTGACAGGCACGTGTGCCTTTTTTATTGCTTTCCCAGTAAAATACAACTATCGGCGTGAACAAGAGATCCAAGATGTCATACCTCCGTGAAATGTTTCGGGTTATGCTTTCTACGTCCTTGTTTTATTCATTTACTGAGGATTTCTCCTCGCGGATGCTTTCTATGCATTTTCCTACCAGCCCTTGAAACCAACTTTGGAAGGCCTTCCCACCCTGTCCGTCCCGGTAACAACATCTTCCGCACCACATCCTGTCACCTTACGATATTCAAATGACAACGGACACACAACAAGACAAACAAACATGCAGCATGCAAAAATCGACACCGTATGGCAACTTTCACGACAATTGTAGGAAGATTGAATCTACAAAATGGCTATGTGATAAAACATATCTTACACGCATGCCCAAAGCAGACTAACTTTACACGCCATACATTAAATATGAATACATCAGATAACCCAATATGACCTATCAACACGTACATGTACACATTAACACAGATTGCAATTACTTCATAAGTAAACTAATTTAGATTATCTCATAGATAGCTTCTCACTGACAGGACTTCGTAGATTGTCAACAGCGACAGTCTACCGATCACAAAAAAAAAATAAATAAAACAAACAGCGACAGCCTTATGTTGTGGAAAAAGATGGAAAGTTTTGGGAAGTGTGTATGGAGGGATATTATACTACACTTGAATTGTGGTTATTAACGTTAAATATAAATGCCCCTGCATAGCTGGCGTACCAGCATGAAAGATCATCTAAGGTGTTGAATCATATCATTAACAATTAAACATGAAAAAATTTAACAAAATTAACAAATGAAGTTAATTGAATTTATAACATACGCCACCCTTGAAAAATATCAACATCTGGACATTGCTTCACATATACAGACTTTATAAGCTGGAATTACGGCTATATGCGCTACCAGATATTTCTTGACATAAAAAGCTCGGGAAATTCGGGTATTCTTGAGTCTCTCATTATTCTTGGAAACGGCATTAGTGTAATTGAGTGTAACCCGTATCGGGTTGACCCAAAGTATTGTCGTACATAGCTGAGATCAGGTAAAGCCGTCTCCGTGCCTCAGGTTGGCAGACATGTTGTCTGTGTGAATCACATAAGCAAACTTATGATGTTGGAAAACGTCTGATGTTGGAAATCATCTACAATGAGGACTCTGGTATTTTGCTAATGACGTTCTTCATCTTTTATTCAGACGCTGGACAACTGAAGCGTGGGTTCGTCACCGCCTATTTTCTGACAAGTTCTTCGTGTTCGAAGAAAATCACGAATGAACGGGTAATTGGTTGAGTTGCGTGTTTTAGATAGACCGATTGAGTGCCACCACTTGTACCAAATCAAATCAAACACCTGACCTAATTACATTTATTTATAGATTTGTGGCGTCGCCGTGTGGCTTGGGTAGCGGATCTAACAACTTCACAAGTTCTATTCCTGACATTCCTAGCTAGACCACGCAGGTGTAGAAATGGGTACCTGACTTCGGTTGGGGTTGTAAAGGTGTTGGACACAGCGGATAGCTACCAAGCGGACAGTGGCCCAGAGGACAACGACCCTGAAAGCTAGCTCAATAAGCTCCAGGTTTACTTACTTCAATGGCCTTTGAAAATAGTTATAATAGCGGACGTGCAATTTCAATTTTCACTTGACTACTTGCATGGGCACGTAGATCATGAGCATCACAGTTATATTGCCCACGCACTCCTAAATCGGGAATCTCAGTGAAACGCGAATTTGCGCCAATATATTTTGTCTTTCTGTATTTCTGACGTGCAACACATTTTCATCTGAATCCCCAAATGAGCAGATTATTAGAAATCGCAGTGCCAAGTTGCCACTGAAAAAAAAAAAAATTACAATGATGGAAAAGTGCATCAAAAAGAGGTAAACATTGGCAGAATGATTTTCACTAATGATAACATTACAGCATACGTAAGATTTGATAAAATATACACATTTTACCGCCCATTTGCGAATTGCAAATTTCATGAAGATTTGAAATAATCCCAATTTCAGGCAACAAATTTCGCCAAATGGCGCTATTTCGCGACAGGTTGTGAATGACTTGCGCAATTTGGTGTAGTCTAATAAGATACCAGCTTAAGCTAGAAGAGGCACAAAGATTTAAAATGACAGAATACTGATGTCGATGAGTTGCCACAAAATAACCCCCAAAGCAAGATCAACATTCCAAACTTTGCGCCTGACTTCCGCCGTGAATATTTCACTTCTTTGATGACTTCTTGATCCGTACTTGATTACGTCGATTCGTCAACTTTAGACAGCAAGGGCGCTGAACTGTTGGTCAGTGACCTCGCTGAAGTAAAGGAAATGATTTAAGCTTAATGGGAGAATGTACCATTGTCGGTGAGTTATGCTATCGAGTCATACAGTGCAGGCCATACACTTTGCCGAATTTACAGTGCAAGTTTACTTAATATTCAGCAATTTTATCATAATGGGTAACATTATACTTAACATTACCAGTAAAGTTGTAACCCATAAGATAGCTACGTATACCCGCTACTGCTAGGTCGTGCGATCCACTACAAGAAACTTTTATGGAATTCATACGAGCCATAAGGGATGCATAAGAATTTTACGGAATTTATACCAGATTTGTTTTACGAAATACATACGATCCGTATTAACGCTACATGTATAAGCAAAACTCGCAAAATAGTAGTAGATCGTATAAATTCCGTAATATTCGTATGAATACGAATACCTCGGCACCCGTGGTAAAATCAGCAAAGCATGCTGATGAAAATTGTTAGTCTGGGTACCATCCTAACCTCCGTAGCAGGCTCTCTGGGACCCTTTTTCGGCCTATAATACACTTTTGCTGGCCATTTCTTTTTGTACTGGGTCGCTGATTGCCGGTCGTCGCTGATCCATTGGCATAGGGCAGCGAGTGTATACATTAAGGAGCCCCAGTAGAAATAGGATTGTATCCAGGCTGTAAAATTGTACCATATTGATGTTCAATTCAGTATCGGCGCAACCAAGGAAATTGGAAGCTGAAGGTTGTTGGCATCTACACTACTGAGAATAACTTGTGTCGTGATTCTCCGAACTCTAAAACCTCTGCGGAGTACTATCCTCCGGCAATGTACCGTGTCTGGGTCTTCCTATCCCGCCTACGCATTCTTACCAGACGTCTTCTTACGGGAAGAAGGGGCTCTTCAGTACCTAAAGGCACATTCTGAGACGTCATGTAATAAAGAAGATTAATTTGACAGACCGATGGAGCCTCAGATGCCACAATGCAAAATAAAATGGATGAGGGATCAGAATTTTCGAGTCCGTCTTCCAGGTCTATATCTGTGATGACTCGTATAATTACTAGATGTCTATCTGAATTCACATGTAGACATATACATGTACGTACTTCTCTGGAAATGTAGTTAAGGGCAGCAACAGCATTCAGAAATAGATGCCCTGGTTCAAAGAAAATCCCACTTTCTTTATGACCTTTAAGAGAACCGTTTAACCTACTGACCCATTTCTAGTTAAAACTCGCCCCATTTTGGAATCCATCGTCCTGCTGTCGTCATAGGAACGAACCTAAAGCTGACCCTATGTATAGGTCATAGCAAGGAAATTCTATGGATGACATCCTCTGTATAATAAAAATCTAATGCAGGAGCGCGAAAAAAGGAAACAAAATCGTGCACAATAGATTCCTAAGTTCTAAAATACCAAAAGAGACCATAAGCGTTGTAAGAAAAATTGAAGCAGCATGTCGACAAAACATCCAAATAAGTGATACTATGTACTCAAGAAGTGACTTAGCAAGTCATGGTATCTTGATGTGGCGGTATTATAGCACCTGGTGGAAATATGAGAAATGATGTTACATGTGAAAACTTATATCGTTGTTCTAAAATGGGTGAGGTGCGAGTAAACCAATGCTGAGGCATATCTTGAAAATAATTTTATTCCGTCAGAAGTGGTGTTTCTTTAGGCCTATTTTGATGACCTTTGGTGTTTTGTCACCCCAATGACACAATTTGACCCTTAAACTTTGAAGAGAAAATCCCTTTTTATTTTACGTACATTCCTTTATCAGGCAATGTAGTATATCGAGTTCTAAACGAGGTATAGATATTGTCACGCGTGTTGCGTGTTGGCAATGACTGTAGTTTCTTACCCAAATTTAGAAAGGCCAAGTTCAAAGAGTCAAGTACGGATGAATGCCACGTTAGTAATGGTCCATGTTTGGACACACTTGTCATCACAATACCAGTTCGCCAGTCGTGTTTGTTGTTGTATTTCCTCTGTGCCATTCTTATTGTAACAGGATAACGTGTTGGGGACAGCTGAGGGTATCAAAACAACAACATCCGCACGCATCAACTTCCCGCCAAAAATAAAATGCAGGCTATCCCCTGTCACATGATGCGGTCATGACCAATGACGAACGAACTTCAGACGTAAACATTGGCCTAAGCTCTGGACGATACCATCGGAAACATAGGGAGGGGTAAGCTGATGTAGATTTGGCTCGGAATAGAAAAGAAGGCGTCCATGAAGACCGCAAAAGGGGAAGGCGAGAAAAATAGAAAGTGAAAAAAACAACAACTGCAATTTGCTCAAACCAATTTGAAAGAAAGAAAAGTGTGTGAAGCTCCTAAATTGATACATTTTGTGAAAAGCACTAACGTTACTGGTATACTCGGGTCTCTAAGATATATTGTGGTTGATTTTCAAGGTGGATATGCCTAAACAATGGCTTCAGCATAAGCCTTGTATCTGAGGAAGGGCATTGTATAATTTCATTGATCTTTATCTGAGACACCTGGCGGCTATACCTATATGGCTATATTGCAAAGATGGTCACTGCCGGTAAGCTCCAAGTAGATGTGGTCAGAAAGTAGCGTTCTGATTCTTCTACCTAAATATCTACTAGGAGATTATAATAATCCTCAGTATCAAAGCCAGCTTCAAATAGATGGTATGATGTAACATCATTCAGATCTATTGGTTGTCGAAGTTAAAACGAAACGTTAACGTTAAAAAGATTTTCAGAACTATTAGACCATCATGGAAACAGAGTCTGAAGAGGATTCAAAGTATGTTACCTTGGTACACACTTGTTTTTAAGAGTTGAATGTAGTCCAGTCTGTTTTTATTTGATGCGCTTATTTTATGGCATTTTCTGCATCTGCATCTGCATGGTGTTACCCCCAAATGACTCCGCGAGGGGCAAAGTAGGTGTTTTCTAGTGGTAAACGTTTAGAAAAATACACAAGATTGTGACCATAAAGAATGTAAACGAAAAGGATAATAAAAGCAAGCTAAATCTTTAGCCCTGCTTTAATCACAACCCACCGTACCCCGGTACGTAAATAAGCACCTTATCTGATCTAATAAACATGTTTATTTGTGTTACATGGTTACGTTAACATGTTTGTGTAACTTTAAATTTACTTAGTGCGCATCTCAAGGACTCGACCCTCTCACCATAGGTTATTGCGTTGTCAGCAGACGTACACGTAACACCACCGGAAACAAACAACACAACACCTCCCAGACCTTTCTGTTTCAGACCTATAAAAAGATATAAAAGTATTTCTTTAAGCATACTCAGAGTTGATAGTTGAATAAGCTTTCGTAGAAAGTTAAAGCGAACAATGAAGGAAAATGATACAAACATAAGAATAGCGAATTCAGCACCTCCGAAACAACAATGGTACAAACCTAATTTGTTGGTGGGGTTTTACCTGAGCTAATTTTGTTATGTATGACGTAGGTGCTGACGTGTTATGCACTCCAGTTACGTTGTGGATCATCTGCTTGAACAATAGCCTAACCCACCATAAATAAACGCCTTATCTAATGAACGTGTTTATTTGCGCTACCATGACTACCTTGACGTGACAGGATACCTGTTGTGAGGCTTAAGGGCACATCATAACCGCTCAATCTCCAGACAATAGACAACTTAAGTACGTTGTTAGGACACGAGTCATTCATTGTCACAACAAGCACGGCAAGGTGCGTCCTTCGCCTTTTTGCTACCGACTTCAGATGTAGGATTCCTTCTTTAAGCATAAGTTATTACATCGAGAAGTAAAAGAAAACAATGGCAACGTTGCATACATGCAGCAACGCTGAAAAGACAATGATACAAACCTACTTTGTGTGTTGGGTTTGTAGCATATACCCTCCTGGCATTCATTCATTCATTCATTCATTCATTCATTCATTCATTCATTCATTCATTCATTCATTCATTCACTCATTCATTCACTCACTCATTCATTCACTCACTCACTCGGTCATTAATTTAATAATTTATTCAATAATTTATTCATTTATATTCATTCATTTATTCGTTCATATGTCCGTACGTTCATTCATTTATGATCGTTCATTTCAATTGTCCGTACGGTCATTCGTTCATTCGGCCGTCCTTTCATCCGTTCATTCATCCGTCTGTACGCTCGTTCGTTCCTTCATTCAATCATCCCCTCATTCCTTCCTTCCTTCATTTTTTCCTTCCTTCATTCATTCATCTATTCACCCAGTCGTTCAAGTTGGTGTCCATCCTGACCCCCGTTGCGGTGTAGTGGACTCGTCCTCCCCAGGAGTGACGCAACGCTCCAGAAAGACAACAACAGACAGACCCATACGTGGCGGCGGGTTAGAGCGCTGTGCGCCAAAACAACCCCGCACTTTCCAGCCGAATTACATCCCCAATTCTCGCGGATTCACAGTTCCGACAGCGACTTTCAATCAGGGTAAGTGTCGATAATACCACGCTCTTTTTGGGTTAAGCTGACTTGTTTAGAATAGCGAGAAATCGGGATTTTTCTGGGTGTATTTTTTTCGCCGGTGCGGTGCGGTGCTTGAAGGTGCTGCATGCACCACTTCACGGATGAGCTATATAACGTTTCACAGTCTTCTCATGAACTGTCAGCTACAGCCTTGACTACGAAGATAGCTACATACTTTCCCCGGGTGTTCAGATAATTTGTTTTATAAATAGTGTCTGTGTGTTTGCTTGTCTTGGCTTTCTTTTGAAGAGGTTTTCAAGGCGACTATTTTTGTTAAAGTCTGAGCTAGCGGGTTCTTTTGTGTACATAAATGGCTTGCAGCTGATCGCCAAGGCATCCAAACGCTTGTCTGTCAAAACCTTATTTCTTCTCAAGGTTGACTACAGCTTAGAATAAATTTTGCCGGATGATTTGTGAATTTTGAAAATGAAAACAGAATCAGTGGCATGCTTTCTTGTATCAAACGGTGGTTTCCTACGGGGATTTCCATTGTTTTGTTTCGCTGCGGTTCACGAAAATTAAAAGCAGTGCTCCTCTTGAAAGTCACGGCTAAAAGATCGATATAAAACACTGAGCTGGTACAGATTTCTGTGCCACTAGAGACTTCCTTTAGGAGGGTTTTCTTTCGTAGAAGTGTTTATTTTAAACCCAGGGGGGCTGGCTGAAGAAAGTGCACCCTTTGTTCACGTGCTGAACATCTGGGGACCGACTGGTATCCTCACATGGGACGGGGAGAGGGCAAAGTTGCCCCCACTGTTTGGACTACAAATATCGCCCTGGCATTTATTTGTTTGCCCTGAGTGGGTGTTACAAGACAAGTCTGATCAATGTCCACTAGCACTGCGGTCAATGCCCGCAGAATCGAGTTTTAGATGTTGAATTAAATTTAAGTCCTTGAATTTGCAGGACATCAAATGACCCTGACCATTGTCCCATGCAAAAATAGGGGTCAAATCGTGACAGGTTGCTAATTTGCATGAAACAGATGTTGCATGTTGGAAGAGTGAAAATATGAAATCTGGATAGGTTTGAAAAGATTTTTCGAAACATTTTATCAATTCTCTTTTTTGTTGAAATTTAGTTTTTGCTTTCGAAATATGCTGCAATATTTTTTAGGTATTTTACCGATATTTTGTTATACTTTATTTAGGAAAGGTATTTTCATAGATCTTCAAGACAGAATGATTTCTTGATATCACTGTATAATGTCCTTGGTGTCAAGGATACATAATGTCCTTCTAGGTATGTACTTCCTTGCTTACTTTGGTTGTCTAGGCAATGCATAATGTTAATTGTATAAGTCCAAATATTCAATTAGAACTTCAAAGTAGATAAAAAAGGCTCACAAAGTAAAAAAGTAGATAAAAAAGGCTCACAAAGTAAAATGCAAAATGTCCTTTGTATCAAGGATACATATAATGTTCTTGTTGGTATGCACCTCCTTGTTTGAATTGGTTGCTTTAAGGCAATGCATAAATTTAATTTCTTAAGTCCAAATTTTAATTAGAACTTCAAAGTAGATAAAAAAAGGCTCCCAAAGCCAAATGCTCTTGGGTATGGTTGGCATTAAACAGACTCCCCCTTCAGAAATGTCATGTTTATATAGGAAACAGTCTGAGACATTGCCTCATCCAGACTCAGACCTCCTTGTACTAAATTTATGTTCTGACTCAATGTCTTGAAGTTGAAAGGTGGCGTGACTTTGTCTTGTTTTACTTCCTTATTGTTATTTGTTTTTGATGGTCTGTGCGAATTTGTTTGTAAACAGATATCAGGAGGAAGTTAGTAATAAGTGTTTCAAATTGTCTTCCCTTTTCTAAAGGATTGTTGCATGTCAGAAGAAAAGGCAATATATTGCACAGCAATAATTACTGCTTGAAGAGTTATAATTTGTTTTTGTGGGAATTGATTTCACAGTAAAAGTTGAAAGGAGGTTTGATATGGCTGTAAGAATTATTCTGTAGAAGTGCAATAAAAAGGCAGTGCTGCACATATATTTGCAGAGACTGTCCTCGTAAAAAATTGTGACCCACAGTTTTGCTGAGAATTCTGTGCAAAGTTGAGAAATGTAAATCACAGTTTTGTGTTTTGCATTGAAGCTACAGGCTTGGGGATGCCGTTCACGGTCGGAAAGCCACACGCTGTTTTGCTATTGTTATGATTGTTGACAATGTGTGTCGGTGCCCTTTCTCCCATAGATTAGTTCAGCGAATTTTCCCTCCCACTTTGACATTTCGAAAACTTGGCGGTACTTGTAACATATCGGTCGACCTCGGCACCTCGCTATAACACTACAATGTGTAACACTACAACTTGTTATTGGGAGAAAATAAGATACCACACTAACTTTTTCTAAATAAGCAACTCCCAATATCTGCTTGGAGTCCCAACATCTGCTTGGAGACTTGAATAACACCATTGACAAGTCAAGCTGATGTAATTGATGATTTGGTTGGCCAGTCTCCAAAGGACAAGACTATGAATATTAAATCCCATGTAATATGAGCAGCTGATGTTGACATGCCCATTCATAGTGAGGTATTCCCCGTGGAGTTATCAAATTATCACACTTGTGAAAAAAGCAACAATAAGGAACTGTTGTTTCCTATTTTTTAAATGATAATCTACTATTTATAAAATTGTACTGTACTGCACTGCTTGAATACAAAAATCACAATTAATGACCAATTGGTCTTCTGACCTGTACTAGCATCTTCCTCCTTTCTGCCTCAATCATAGGTGTTTTTTAGCAGTGTCATCTGACAAAGTTTTAATTTATGGTTTAAGATATGCTGATTGCTGATAGCTAACCCTGTTATTATTTCCGTATCAATCACATTCTTGTACCTTCTTGTACCAATCATTGCGGTTTCTGCCCAAGAATTTGGTCCTATTGTCTTTTTCATGTAGGCATATGATGTATGTTCCATTTAAAAAAAATCTAGGAAAAAGACTGTACTTTTGAAAGAAGGGCATCTGCAATCTCTTATTACTGGAGTGTGAAATAGCTCAATGCTAACGCACCTGTTAGGTTTCTTTGTTGCACAAAGGTGTCAAAAAAGCTTACAAACCTATCAAATAACACCCCTCGCCATATGGAACAATGGCGCATCCTTTAGGAAATGTATAATAGGTATAGTACTAATAGTAATACCATGTTAGTGCATCAACGATTCTGTCTTTGTGTGGTTTAGGGTTAGACAGTTAAGCTTTGGAGATAGCTTCAGGTTAGGCATTTTTGGCAGGTGAAAAAAAAACAACTTGGTGTGTTTGGAGCCTCTGCAATTCATGTAAACTCAGAAATTTCTGAACTTCATTCCTGTATCTTGCTTTTAGGACAACAAGTTTTGATAGGCATGTACTGCATGTGAGGCCCCACTGATTTTATTTGTCATTGTCAGATTCAAAGAATGAACCCTGGGAACCAGGTTTATGCCTTGGTGCATTCAGTTGTATGCTTTGTCATATGCAAGTTTCCCTCTCTTCCCTCTGCTTTTGTGTTGTCTATGACAATGAAAATATCACACATATCTAGTCTACTGTATGTCCTATACTCTCATCTCTGTATATCCTTGAACTTACAACATGTATTTGAGAACCATCTTACCAAGGTAAAGAATTTTAGTGGCATTATCTACCAACCACAGACGGCGCACGTAGTGTTTTGCATCGCCGCTGCATGATCTTTGAATCCCCGCCACGTGATCCATTGTGTCAACAAGTAGTGCCAGGCAGGTACAGGTAGTGCTTCCCCGTGCGTATGAATGGGTCCTTCTCAGGTGTCCACATAAACACTAAAACAGTTGTTTAGTGGGGGTTAGTGTTATTCACTGTAGGAAAGTGGGCACTTCTGACTGCACAGCGAGGATAGAATAGAGGTTACTAGTACAGGTGTGTATAAACCATGTTATTCGTAAGTAGGGAAAAGGTAATCTCCAAGCAGATCCTATGTTAGCATAAGATAGTATCAAAAGCTGCCAGAGGAGTGAAGCCGGCCTAGGAGTTTGTTTGCCTACCGTAGTGGCTGATGACTCTCTTTGGCCAGCTGTAATCCTTAGCCTGATTTGGTACAGTACTATCTTATGTCAATGAACTGCACTTAGCGATACCTTGTCTTGTATTCCAGCCCATTATAACTTAGCTCTTCTAAGATTTAGAGTATCAGTATTGATAAGTAGGAAGCTACATAATAGTTTCTTGGATTGGCTACCATTTTATTTGAAAGAAAGCTGAAACTCTGCTGTTGACTGCTAAAAGACGAGAAACGGAAGGAAAGATTGATGGTTGATTGTCGTTCTTTGGTAAATACGTACATGTACACGTATATGGCAGGACTTTACATAAAGGGTACGCAAACATTAGAAAACAGAATGTTCAAAAGTAAATGGTGGCAAGGATTTATGTTAGCTCTTCAGGTAAATTTCTTTATATGCTGATGTCATAATCACTTACTCAGCTACACATGCTTGCACATGTGCTTCCTTACGTATGTTCTATTTACAACATAGCAATTGTTTTGTCTTTTTATTGCCATTAGCCTAAGGCACTGTTTTATGTAAGGTGCACTGAGGCCACACCAATTTAATTTCTTGGTTCACGGATTTTTTCATAAAAAAAATATTTAAAAAAATGGAGCGAGAGGGTGAAATAAAAATCAAAATCAAAATTGTAAAATGGTTGGGGTAAAGGTAAGGGCTAATCCAAAACATAAAGAATAAAAAGTTTTCAGCTTGAAAAAAGTACAAAACCACTATTACTGTACAGTAACAGCACCTGTTTGTTGAAAATTACAAAAGTAGTGTCATTTTTTATGTTTGTCCCATTCGTCATGAATGAAAAATATAACTGCAATAATAATACCCACATTTTAAGGAGCTTATAATATAAAGGCCAATTTGCTACACCAGAAAGTTGGTGAATGGTTTCATTAATGGTGAAAATTTGCTGAGTGGTAATTTTTATTTTTATTTCCAAAAAATAGGAGCGAGCGAATCCGTGAACCAAGAAATTAGATTGGTGTGGCCTGAACTGCTTGACCCAATTCTTATCGTAATTGTAGTTCTTTAGATTGTTCGTACAATAGTCTGGACAGCTCCCTACATAATGTCAGGTACAAACATTTTGTATACAGGTATCAGTGCAGTTTCATCAGGTAGATAAGTCACTGGGTAGCAAATTTCTTTATGTTTTATCAAGTGTTTTATTCAAAATTGAATGCGAAGCCCTAAGTTGCCCTGATGAAGGTGACAGATTGTCACCAAAATGGGGAACGGGTTTTCTGCGCGTGGAGAATTTGCGCGTGCGCGTGAAAAATCTGCGCGTGAAAAAATAAAGTTCCTAAAATATGTCAGAAAATGTGCAGCAAGGAATTCTAAGGCATAAAAATGTGAACCTTATATATAATTTCCCATCTGTTACCTGAATTTTTGGTTTGAAAAAAATCTGATTTTTAGATCCCTTGGGAATAGGTTAATTTGCATACTTTGAACATTTCAAAATCAAGTAAATTTGACAGAAATACATGGAAAAATTACACATACGATGTTTTATATTGTATGATGTAACAATTTTAGGCTTTTCTCCATTCTAGAAGCTTGATTTCATCATTTTTGAAGCAGAGTGTTTCACGCGCAAATTTCAAACTTTTTTGCGCGTGAAAACTTAACATTTAAAAATCACTTGAAAAGCACTCAGATCAAGATTTTGTACTCTAGAATGCAACAATATGATACTTGATTCCATTTCGTGCCATCTTAGTTGAGCGTTTAAGTATAAAACTGTAAAAACTTTTTGATTCCCTTGGGAATCAGCTAATTTGCATATTTTCACGCGCAGATTTTTCACGCGCAAGTTTTCACGCGCACAAAACCCCAACCCCCAAAATGTAGGTCTTTACTTTTTCCTTTGTTGTGTATTAACTTAATGCAGAAGAAATAAGCTCACAGGAAAAAATCCGGATTCATGATGGTATGATGATGATATGTATATGATTGAAGAACATACTGTAGTGTTACCCACTACTAGTATAGAGGTTTGCATGTCCGAACCTGTTCTTGAACTCTGAAGGACCCCTGGTTTTTCAATAAGTGTGGTGGGTTCTTTAACATGGTCAAACTTTTCAGAGTGTGTCTCTCCTCAACAAAGGCTATTTTAACCACCTTGCCTAAACCATTGGAAAATCCTATCCGAGGGACAAGCATTATTGTTCAGTTTGTAATTGTAGGAAAGAGTTCACAGCGAAAACTGTGAAAAGAAAGCCGCTTCAAAAATTTCCAGATTAAGTGTGATTTAGACTGATAGTTTTAAAGATTTTTTGCACCATTACACTGATACCAGGATTACACTGGTAGGTTCTGCCCTAATCTTGACCTCACGACTGTGCTGCTTTTCTGACCATGACCAATCCTAGGTGACACGGATTAGCCTCTCACAGTCTCAGTATGGGGCTACTTGAGTGTCTTCTAATGGTTGTAAGTCCTGGCTGATTTTCTACCCTGGTATCCAGCCGTAACAAAGCTCCTGAGTTTCTTCTTTCCTCTTGAGTCTCTTCTTTCCTCTTCGCGAAGAGGAGAGAAGAGACTTGGGAGCTATGTTACGGCTGGAAACATTGTACCAGGCTATGATTTTCCAGATGCCAGATGCCTTATTGTCTTGAATTGTACTAGTCAGTGTGCCATCCTCTGTAGTGACCCTGGCTCAATCCAAGTCGAGATCTGAGGCCCGTTCTTGATGCAAAAAATGACACGTCTCTATCCCTTTGGCTAGCTGAAACAGATGAATTTATCTCCATGAACGCTCCTTTTTTTTTGGAAACAGTCCTCTTGAGGTGGACCTGAAATGGTTTCTAGTTAACCGGAATTGCAAATCGTCATCATGAATGCAAAAGCAGTGCAATTCTAGCGAGTGTAACTTGAAAATCAGAATTTTTTCTTGTGCCTGAAACAAAACTGAAGGACATTAAGAAACCAGAGGAGGTATTCACCATGACTTATTCTGGTAACATACCCTTAGATGTGCATACGAGGGCACCAGCGTTTTGATTGGAAGCGACCTTTACTGTCCTGCAAGGAAATAAAGATAGCTCAGGCAGCTGGAAAGGAATTTCTTGTGCTTTGATTTGGACATGCCCTTTGGAGTTTTGCCAATGAGCTATGCAGCAAAAAGCACTTCTCAAACATCAAAAGCTTGGACTTGGAGAGATCACATATCCAGAACAAACTGCACATTCATCACTATATAACCTGTAACTTATGATGCTCTTTCATCAAATCTTCATCCTTGGTCAACGTTGCATGAGAGTAACGGCCGTTGCATATGATCTCTCTTTGGATACAACCATATGAACTTATATGTAGGGTATCAATCTTATAATAGGTTATATACACGGACACAACCTTAAATGCATATGTTTTGTGAAGATGCTCTTGTTAGGATTTATTGATGGATTGGTATTTTCTGGATAGAGATGACTGAGCAAAAGGGGTGACAGTTGTCCCAATATAAAGTACTGTATGTAGCTTGGTGAACTGTGGTGTAGTGCCGTTAGCATCCCTCTTACAGATCAAAAGGCATGAAGACATACACATGATACAGTTCGAATCAGAGCTTGTCAGGTATATCTTTGCATGCAGTTTATAATTTAGAGGAGAATTGTTGAATCATATAGAAGAAAGAGACTTGAGTAATCTGGTATATCTACAGTTTATAGCTGTATTATAGCTCAGGCTTTGGTTTGGTCAAAGCAAGACTTTAAGCACTTGAAATGCATGTTGGGAATTGTTTATCATTATCTCCAAGCAGATGTTAAGTGTATCAGCTAATGATGTTGTTCTGAATGTCAGATGCTTCTTTCAGAAAAGTCTGTCAGTTACCCAACATCTGCGTGGAAATTAGTAAGTTATCGTAAAGGTTACAAAACTGAAAGGTTTCATTGCACACAAGTTGAATTTGAGTTTTACCAAGCTTGCGTTGAAGTTTTTTTGCATTAAGAAGATATGTTAAACTCAAAATTGACTTGGAATTGCCCATTAGCACTGGGGTTCCCAGAAAGACCTCAGCCACATTTGTGGCTGCACATCCTTCAAAATGGATCAGTTATTTGAGAGGAAAATTATCAGAAGTTATGTGGAGGTCAATGGACCAGGTCACCCCACTAGTGGTACAGCCATCAACAACTCTACAGTTAGAGTAGATATCGTATGGAAATATTTTCCATGTCGCCCAAGAGGAAGTTATATAATAATAATAACTTTATTGCAAGGTCATGCCCAAGGGCTAATTGCAAAGTAAAACATGTCATCGAGATAAATCTACGTTTGACTGCACTGGGAGATGAATTGTGCAACATTTTTGTATATAAACGGGTTGGACGACTTAAGATTTTTTTGTTGGACGTTGAGGTGTGAAAAGCTTGGAAAAATTTTGTAGATTTCTAGGAATAGTTTCCTTCTTTCGGGGTAGTGAAGTTAAAAATGACATTATACAGTATAAAAATGATTTTGCATTGGTGGTCACACATACATTTTTGTACAGCAAGAAAAAAGTCAACATTCTGTTTAGACATTCTATTGTATGCTTCTGGTTACTCTGACTTCTGTTTGAACTTAATGTTTGATTTATTGTCATCTTGCAATTCTCGGTTCTATTGTAAAACAAAGTGGACTTTGGCTGAAGTCCACTATAAGCTTTGAGTTGCTACAGTAGATTTTATGATGCAATAACTAAAGAAGGAATGAATAACAAACTGTATTGGAGAATTTACTTTTTAATACTTTAAAAAATTTTTATGTCTATAAATGAAAGATGATGATATCTGCCATTAGGGATTGTGCTATGTCACTCAGGAAATGTTTGAGTATACGATCGGTCGACATCCACGCGGGCATAAAATTTTTGCCGTTTCCAATAATAAATAGTGGTCAGCTATATTGTAAATTGCACAAAGCAGCTATTGAATGAGAAAAGACATGCCACACATTTGAAAAAAATTTAAAAATGGACACTAAATGTCATAGAATGCCAAAGTCAATTCAAAGGTCAAAGAAGAGGATGTGAAAGAACAAAAAGAAGAATTTGTTTTCGATCTTACCTTTCATTAAGTTGGGCCAAACATTCTGCAATGACAACATACAACACCATGATGGGATAAACTACCATGTTAACTACTGTCACTGATTCAATTTTCATTCGAATAATAAATGTTCAGTCAGCGAAAAATAACAATGTCAAAGTGCTGCTAAGTCAATCTCTACTAGGTAAGGTGTTAAGGTTTAAAGTACAGGGTGTTGTTGTTTGGTATGGGGATTTGGGTTGAAGGACCACTCAATGTCTCAAGAAATAGCTGTATGCCTGTGGTTGCTTAGGAACTGATACACGTAGAGTGTACTTACCTACGTGCTTCAAGTAAAAACCACTATACAGCGGTCTTGTGTTTGCAGTCATGCTGACATGGTATGTTTGTATTTGAACTGCGATGTACGGATTCGTGCAAATTTGGCCATCAAGCCGCAAAGTCAAATACTTGTTGAACAGATTTAGTCGCCAGCTTAGGCTAACACTGAGATGGTTTAGGACTTCTGTTTAAGAAGCTAGGGTTTACATATTTTGATCAAGATCCAAACCATCAAAATTAGAATAAAAACAAATGCATATCATTTCATAGTTACAGAAATTGTTTAGTCACTGACTAAAGGTAATGGATTGTACCTTAAACGGCTGACCATTTCCAAAATCTATCTAATAACTGTTATTATCTTGTGTATTTTGTTATGTAGATCTCAGACCTTCATTTATGACAGACATGTAACTACAATGTATGTTTGAAAGCTTTCAATTTTCTGGAATAGTTTTCTGGAAGAAATTTTAGCTCAATATTCTTTGACTGAGAGTTGAATGACATAGTCTGTATCTGCTAAATTCTAGTACACGTATGTGATATTCAATTGCAAGTTGTAGCTATGCAAACTCCTGGGAAAGATCTGAAATGTGTTGACTACATAAGTCTTGACAAGTATAAATTGTATTGCATTTAGATTGATCGCCTACAAACGATTGATAGAAATTTCATTGTTTGTAAATGTGATTTATTTTCTGTTATACCAGAGGTATGCTGCTCGATTACATCTTAATATCTACATTATCTATTATTAAGCATCCATCACAGATGTATGGTATTGGTAGAGATGCAAGACCACAAAGGCATGATGGAATGTTGAGGTCACCTGAACTTTACTGTTATCATGTGTTCACTGGGCTTGACATTATCTCAAAGCAGATGTGGTAGTTGGGTTTGTTTGGAGTATATTTGGCAGTATTTTGTATGTTTCTCAAGGCATTTATTTGGTACCTTTTGTGTTTTAGTTGTTTTGCACTTTTTCTCGAGGTTCACACTTTTTCCAGATTGTACATGAACATGTATACCCTGGCTTGCACATACGAGGGGCGTGCAATTAGTAATGGTCCTGACCCATTTCCCATAGCAGGAGATTAATGACACTTGGCACAGATATTAGTCATTCTCTTCATAGGAATCACCCAGAGTTATGCATTTCTCCCATCGTTTGATGCAGCTCTGGGCACCGTTTTTGTAGGACACCCCAGGTTGGTCCTGCAACAGATGCCTCATCAATGGCAGAAGAGGGACGACCAGGTCTGGGAGCTGTTTCCACAGACTTCCGGCCATGTTTGAATTCAGGATGCCAGCGTTTTACAAGGTCATATGATGGGGCATCATCACCATAAGTTTCATTTATATCATCAAAAGTCTTCTTTGGTGTGCGTCCTTTCAAATACAAAAACCGGATCACTGCGCGACACTCAACTGGTTCCATTTCACACCTGGTTCATTTCGCACCTGACTAAGTTCAAACACCAGTAAATCAGAAACCACAATTAGTTCAGAGCTGTCTTTTGCAACATAACCCATAGAAATATGAATCATTACACATACAAAATTTCATTTAGATCAGACGACTGTAAGTGGGTCAGGGCCATTACTTATTGCACGCCCCTCGTATGATGGAAAATGAAAAAGAAAGTGTTACTGTTAGTCAGCTGGTATCTGTAAAAAGCATGCGCCTCCGTAATAATGTACAAGACATTGTATGTCATTGAGGAAAATGGCCCACAGTTCTAGGGTGATGTAATGTAGTGTGGCAAGAAGAGGCCCGAAAATGCCAGTGGCATCTTTCTGGTCTTTAGGTCTGCTGACATTGATCCAAAATTGTTAATACTAGAAACATTTTCAAACAGTTGTTTGACAGATTGGAAGGCCATGAAAAGGAGTGGTACAGGTACAAAGTTTGCCTGGTGCAAATAGATGTTTAATGTGACTTATTCACAGAAAAAAAAAAGAAGGATTTCGAGCCCTCAGCTTTTATCACCTGTTTGTGTGGGCTATCACCTGTTGGTCCAACCAGGTGTGGCAAAAGGTGTGGCCCGGTCGTTCCCTGCATGGTACAAAACTGCTACCAAGGTAAATATTTACCAGGAGTAATGGATTCCATTGTGTCACATCAATCAGGCTGGAGAATGGAATGAAAAAAACACCCTCGGGTATTGTTCGTGATTCTGAGAGCTGTGCAGCCTCTTGTAGGTAACGATCGACCTTGGCATTGTTGTTGGGTCATTGCCCTGTATCGTATATGGTGCATGAAAACTAACTCCTTTCTACAACTTGAGGTTTTGAGTCAAAGTGCTGTTGTGCAGTAGTCGTCGAGTTACCTGGCTCACTCACAGTTTCTGATGGAGTTTCGTATGTATGAACATTGTGAAACATGTTGAGGTAAGCCTTTTTCTGTTGCTGAGAAATAGTAAGAGACATAAAGCATTGTAGAAAGTGTCAAAAAGAGAATGATTGATACTGGATTAAGATATGCTGAAATGTTAAACCCTTCTGGATTTCTTATGGTGTTTCGTATGTACGAACAATTTGTGCAACACTTTGAGGTAAGCTGTTTTTCTGCTGTTGTCAGAGGAATAGTAAGAGATAAAAAGTTTAAGTGAAAGGGAAAGACTAGATTTATTAGAAGAAGGATTAGTAAGAAAGTTGTATAGACTATTGGATTAAGATTAGCTGAAATGTTAATCTCTAATCCCTCTGGAGATATCCATGAAAAGAAGATGAAAAAGGAAAGCATGTAGTAAAAATATTAGTATATTAGCTTGTAAGAGTTAAGCATTATTTAAGGGTTCCTCAACTAAGATACATCGACTACACATCTGAAGTTTTTTTTTTTTATGTAGCCACCAATATGGAATACTTTTAGTCTTGATTGTCCATTCTAGCCAACTGCTTTAGTCTAGGTTATCCCTGTGTCAGGGACCCTAACAGGAATTAAAATTGGTCCTTAGATCATAGATAACTTGGAAGTGCTAATATACCATATCATGATGTGCCTACTACATAAATATTGGCTATTGATTAATGAGATACCATTAGCACCCTGGGATACAGTCTTGTTTATATTTACATGAACAATACCATGTTCCTTTACAAACAAAAACAGGTGGCCTAGCATCTGTTGCTGCCAGGATCGTTTTTAGTAGCCTGGATACCAGACCCCAGCCCCATCTCAAAAATATCTACTATCGTGTGAGATTTGGCTGGGGTCTGCCCGGTCTGGTATCCAGGCTGCCAAGATACATGTAGTAGCTTTTACGGTTGTAACAACATTGTTACAATGTGCCAAGGTTATAAAGTCCTTATGTTCATGATGCTCTTAATCTAAAAAAATGTCTGATTGCCTTGATCTTGTGGAAGTTGTTTGTGAATTGTTGTTTCTAACATTCTTTTTTTATATACATGTTAATTTGTGTGTATGTAGAATGTAAGTTCATCTGTGACGGAAGTTAACATAATGATACAATTTTTAAGACTTTATATCCGTACACAAAATAAAGCGCTTACCAACAAGCTTTCGATCAGTCCTCTGATCCTTCTCAAGTTGTAATGATCCAAAACCTAAGTCGCACTTCCGGAAACGGAAGCCTGACGTCAGTAAAGGGTCAAAGGTGCTTGACAGTCGGTGTCGGCCCCCGTCTCGGTTGAGGGAAGGTTGATTGTGTGTATGTATTCAATGTAAAATTGTTGTAACATTCACAGTAATTATATTGTCCCATTTTCCAAGGCACAGTGAATAATTATGCATTTCCATTGTGCTATTGCACGTGCAACTTTACAACTGCGAACCAAAAGGTCATTTTCTCTCCTACCACGAAAATAGTGTCCATGAAGCTAAATAGTCGTGCAGTACCTGAACAAGGGTTTACCCTAACTGAAGGTGATATCTTATTGCACTTGACACACCAGTGCATTCACTGCATTCACTGCGGCCCTGTTGTGTTATTTACGTTGATGTTTTATAATGGGCTAATATCAATTCCGATTTTGCCATGGTCATTATTGACCGAAGGAAGCCATGCATGTTTTATAATTTCGATATTGCATAATTCGTAAGAGTATGACTCAGAAGACAACAAAATACACAAAACGTAAGAAAACTTGTTCTTTATCTCTGAAATTCGTTGTGCCACACCGGTGCCCAAGTGCAGTAAGGTGCCACCTTTAGTTGACTGATGGTACTTTGTACATGAATAGGTTTCGTTGGTTCCGAGCTTTAGCTATTTTGGGATGTTTGGCTTTGTTGCTAGGGGCAACCATGAAAAGAATTAGTAGGATGACCGGCCGTTATCTTTCATCTCTTTCCAAGAAGCGGATATTCCAGGTGTTTAACTTTTGTAAAGTTGTGTGTGCTCATACAACCTTTTGTACATTTTACATGTAAATTAGTGTGTTATTGGCGGTCTTATAGTTGCCCAAGACTAAACTGGAGCACAGAAGACGAGCCTTTTCATCCTCTGGGGCGGCACTGTGGAACTCACTGCCACAACATATCAAAGCAGCCAGAACGCTGGCCATTTTCAAAAACCTTTATGCACCTAAGATTGATATGCAAATTCAATCCTGATTTTAAATTTGACTTTTTTGTTACTAGTATATCTCATGTGTTATCTCACGTTAAGGTTAAACTTTTGATTCACTCGTTTGGCAGTATGATTTTATGTTGTCTAAGTTAATTCTGGCTTTGTACAATCTTTATGTTTATGCTACTTAAGTAATTTGGTTTCATAGAACTTAATGTATGATTATGTTATTAAAGTTAATTTGGTTTTGTTGAATTTTATGTATGACTTATGCACATGAATAGGTTTTCTTGGTTCCGAGCTTTAGCTTTGAAAAACGCCGTCCAACTCCGCAATTTAATAATGTATTCAAAATATCTCATCTGTAGGACAATAAGTTTGCTTTTATTGCCTATGGCAGCAAAAATCAATTGCACGAATGCCCATACAAAAGGGGAACAATAGAGGATACTTAAGATGATTATTGTATGATGGATATCGCAGGGAGTGTCGAATTTGTTTCAATATTTCATGGGAGATGAAGGCCATGCTTTTGTTCTACCAGCCTTCAATTTTTGTTAGTCAACATTTCTGTTCTAAGATGGTGGTCTAATCAATTCACCTGTTTTTCAAATTTACGGTAAAAAACTCACGCATTTTTTTACACAGAGGAAAAGTGTAAGTCAAGAATGTGTGATGTCTTTGTATAGTATGCTTAAATAGTTTTTAAGTGCCTTTCCTATATAGCATAACATTTGGGTCTGCATGTGCTAGGGATTCGAATGCTGAGAACCCTTAGAATGTTAGATTCTGAGTCAAAATCATCCTTAAACCACAAGAACAGCTTGACACCTTGCTTCAATGTCTTGAAAAGGAGACGGCATTAGTCCTCTTATCTATGCTTATGTCACTTGCATGAATGCAAAATGTGATTTTTTATTGGCGAATACTTTTGAGTAGAGCCTTCTAGTTTTAGACGAAATAGTTAACATTCTCGTACCTTTTATCAACTATCAGAAACTGCTTCAAAGTTGACAACTGTTTCATCTCTCTCATACAGGTGCATCCTTACAGTGTGACCATCTGAATATTATGAGGTGACAAACCGGAAAGTACCAGTACCTAAAACAACATGGAGGGGGATCCGGTCTTCGTGGTCAAAGGTCAAGAGCCAAAGGGCACCAAGATGGAGAAGGCGAAAGAAGAAGCGGATGCGGTCGCGGAACGCTGGATGATGATCGAACATCTGAAAGCGGAAGAAGAGGAGGAGAAAAACGGTAGAGACGTTTGCCCGTGTTGCGTGTCGGGCGAAAAGGACGCTCACAGGACAGAGATGGAAGAACTGTGCGGCTACCGGTGCTGGACGCCATCATGGCTGCAGAAATTCACGCACGGGAAATGCGTGGTTATCGCCATCAGCTTACTGACGCTGGTGCAAAGCATGCTGGTCTCGGGCTACCTCAGCAGTGTCATCACCACCATAGAGAAACGGTTCGAACTCCACAGCAGCCAATCGGGGCTTATCGTCAGTAGTTACGAAATCGGGAGCTTGCTGGTCGTGGTGTTTATCAGTTACTTCGGTGGACTCGGCCACAGACCCAAGTGGATCGGATACGGTGCATTCCTATTGGCCCTCGGTGCTGCTCTGTTCACCCTACCCCACTACCTGGCCGGGAAATACGACTGGGAAGCACGCGATCTGAAAAATAGAACGGAAGACAGCAATCTCTGTAAAAACACGACGAACGGGAATAACAACTCCGAGTGCATGTCCAAGTCGGGAGATTCCATCTTCATGTTTCTGTTCATGGGGGCCCAGATTCTGATTGGTGTGGGCTCGACCCCCATCTACACACTTGGTACGACCTACATTGATGACAATGTCAAGAAGAGCCAGGCCTCTATATATCTAGGTAAGTGGTGTGGCAAATTAACATCATACATAGTTATTACATACAATCTGGTGTTACATTTGCAATGGATGGATGGATAGATGGATGGATGGTTGCTTGGTTGGTTGGTTGGATAGATGGATGGACGGATGGATGGATGGATGGATGGATGGATGGATGGATGGATGGATGGATGGATGGATGGATGGATGGATGGATGGATGATGGGTGGGTGGGTGGGTGGTTGGATGGATGGATGGATGGATGGATAAATGAAGTAAATTGATTGAAAAATTTGACTGTATTCACATAAAAAGACTAAGTTTTTACACTAAATGCTCCTCATATGTGTACATTTAATTTCAAGCATTAACATTTCATTGCAATATTGTGGAGCAATCCCTGTCGATATGTGCCAGCCATGCAAATTGTCAAGACATCCTCCAAGCCTTATCACAGTGTCTACATTCCTGCACCCTGTTTAAAGGAAAGCATCAGAAAATCTTCAATTCATTATTTTCCAGTAGTTTACTCATTAAAAAGTTGATTTACGTCAATTTTTACATTAATCCGCCCAATATGACCCTGTAGACACGTTTGAACTTCGCGCTCTCCTCCCCTCTCCCGCCGCGCTGGCCGATGACGTAATGGCCTCGTTCTGATTGCCTGCGCGCTGACGTCACAAATCAGAATTGAAACTTCTGGCCATGCCAGCCATTTTGCTCGGTGAACCTCGGTCCCTTCGGCGGGAAATCACACCGCCATTCTGGAAGCCAGTCCGTTGTTGTTGACAATTAACTTCGTGGACCTGTAAGTCGCGTTGTGAGCTGTCTACGAAGCCATAGTCCCCGGGAGACTGAACATGAATTAGCTTGTCTGCAGCGGGTGAACCGCGCGGCGACGGGACGAAATCAAAACAATGGTTTTTGGGGAGGTTCACGCACCGTGCCATTCTGGACTATTACAAGAGCGAGTTCGGGTCAGTTCTTACCTTCTCCTTTCCGAACAGCACAGTGATAATTACACGTAA
>NC_049995.1:7672978-7697116 GCF_000003815.2 Branchiostoma floridae
AATGCTGTATGTATGTTTCGGCGCGGAAGGGGGATCGTTCGATATGTAGCGATCAAGGGTATGTTGTCAGAGAATGATTTTTTTTAATGTCCCTGCCAGTTGGACAATTGTGAATTCAACCAAAATTCGTGGAAGCTTACGTGTAATTATCGCTGTGCTGTCCGGAAAGGAGAAGGTAAGAACTGACCCGAACTCGCTCTTGTAATAGTCCAGAATGGCACGGTGCGTGAACCTCCCCCACCACCATTGTTTTGATTTCGTTCCGTCGCCGCGCGGTTCACACGCAGGCAAGCTTATTCATGTTCAGTCTCCCGGGGACTATGGCTTCGTAGACAGCTCACAATGCGACTTACAGGTCCACGAAAGTAATTTTCAATGACAACAAACTGAACTCCAGAATGGCGGGGTGGTTATTTACCGCTGAGAGGACAGGACCGAGGTTCACCGAGCAAAATGGCTGGCTAGAAGTTTCGGATCCGTGACGTCATACAATCTCAGACGATCAGAACGAGGCCATTACGTCATCGGCCAGCGCGGCGGGGAGAGGAGGAGAGCGCGAAGTTCAAACGTGTCTACAGGGTCATATTAGGCGGATCAATGTAAAAATTGACGTACATCAACTTTTTAATGAGTAAACTACTGGAAAATAAAGAATTGAAAATTTTCTGATGCTGTCCTTTAAGCCTGGAGTATGTCTCATGGTGTTCAGTAGGGACAAACGGTTTATGCACCAGGCAGCACACAACGGTAAATTTGAAGGCTGGCAAGTCAAATCAACGTCTATTGGTAAATTTAGAAAGGCCAGCAATGGTGACTGGTAAATTGAAAAGGCTCTGTGCTTTGTGAATCTCAATTGATATATATAACAGGTATAACCAAAATCTGTCTTGACTGTTTGGCAATCTGGTATTTGACTACATGCGCTACGAAGAATTATAGCGACCAATTACATTTTGCAAGCAACGCTGGCCGTTTTATCATTATTGAAGAACAGGCTGGCTATAGTATAGGTAATACTTAAAATAGCCAACGACGGCTCATGTAAAAAGGCATGTAGACTGCCCTCTTAAGTTTGAAAGTTCATCTGTATTTGTAAGAGTCTTCTCTTTTGCATTATATTGTGACTTGCCTTTTGAAGTCTAGTCCCTTTTAATGCTAGTTAACCTTTATCCATGGGGTGACCTATATTCATTGTTTTGAGAAAAATTAGTCTTATTTTGAAATATTGCAGCTTGAAACCAAGATCTGTGTACTACATATCCCTAAAAATACCGATTTTTAAAAACAGTTACCCCCCAAATAAAGGTGAACTCTTTCAGTTTTTTTTCACTCACAACTAATATCACACTCATCCAACCATCACATATCGTTATTAAGATTACTCACTTGACAGCTTTAACAACGCCATAATTAAATCCCTAACCACAAGATATATATTGTGTTAAATGCTCACAATGTGTAAATGGCTTGCTGTTAACCTACCGTGTTGCCTTTTCGTGTGGAAGAGCTATTGTTCCAGAATATTGGAAACGCATTACAGTGTAACATAGATGTTGTAGCGTGGTGCATTGGGGCAACATGATCGATACAGCCCCTTTACTTTGTTGCATAGAGAACGTTATGTCGCCCTATCACATTATATATCAATATCAAATTATAGATTGGAAGGAAAATGAAAAATGAAACATAAGATAAAGTAAGCTTTGCATTAGGTACATGTTATGAAGGCAAGGGGAAGAAGAAAGGTTATTGTAATTAATTTGGTTTATGTGTTCTATGATTTATACCTGTTTAACTTTGTATATTCTTACTAGACATAATTGAATATACAGATCTGAATATTTACAGACAATCGTAAACAATAATCATACTTTTAGAGACACACAGACATATTAAGACACAGAGAAACAAACACACATTCAGACAAAAATATTCATTTACCTGTTGCAACTTGTAACACAGACATAACAGAAATACACATACACACTGTCACAGACACACACACACACAAAGATACACAGAAAGACACACATTTGTACCAGGTATGAAGAGTACAAACTTTTATCTCATTGCTTTAACTACAGGACCAGAGTTGTACATCTTCCTCTTTGATGGTAATGCCAACTGCTAGAAAATTTCTGTTACATGTTGACTTCTGTTCATTCCAATTTCTGGCTTGGGCCAGTGGACCGCTAATTTCCCTTCGATTTCTGGGACCCAATTTCCCCAGGCATGTCACGAACTGCGCGCCACTCAGGCCCAGATTAAGAGCCTAAGACTGTAAGAGTCTGGCTGCCCAGTACACTGTTGGGAACTGTGCCACATTGCCATGTAAACGGTCAGATTAATTCTAGCCGCCATTATAAAACCATCCCATTGCTATTACTTACCCTTTACTCAAGGACTATATATCGCTCTCTTACAGCAAAGCCATTGAGAAAGGAGCAATAGAATTGGCCATTTTTCAATGTAAGATATTTAAGGATCTATAGAAAAATACTAGAACCTTAAAAAAAGCAAAGACTTACAAGATAACAAGTGTTCATTTTCATTGGCACCGAGAAATTATTAGCAGAATTAACAGACAGTTTTTGATCAATGTTTTTTTTAGTTCAGCCAACTTTTAGTTGCATGGCCCGGCTTGTAGACGCTTGGTACACATGTAGTTTCAGTTTTCTCATTTGATCAGATTATCAATCTCATATCCGCTCTATCTACTCTTACAGTAGCATGACTTCAAATTAACCTTGAATTTCAGACTCATTGCCCTCAGTGAGAGCATGCAGCGATTGGTCTGTTGCCTTTGCCAAGGAGGTTATGTTTTCGAGTACATTTAACCTGCCTGTGTGTATGTGTTTGTTTGTGGACAGTATAACTCGAGAAAGTTTGGATGGATCTTTATATCATGTCTAGCATTTTGGTAGGTGTTTACAAAATTAAGACCATTATATTATGGGATTGATAGAGCAAGGTGGTGCTACACAGCTCTGGGAAGGATGCAAAATTATACAAATTGTTTTCATCATACAGTACAGCATTTCTTCCATTCTGAGGAACATTCATAACTTGCATTAGGTGATTTACAAGTTTATAGTGACATTTGTAGTAGGGATTTACGCAAAAGTACCTGGGGAAAGGACAAGAAAATGTCATAAATTTGAATTTGTCCATTTCAAGATGTGTTCAAGATTGGTGGAGAAGGGATGCAATACTTTATTTGAGTTTTTTTTTTCCTTTTCATCACTATATCTTTCAGTGAAACAGACTTGTCTGCAACTTGTCCCAAATCAGGGGCATGTATTTTAATGGGGAGAATCAAGAAAATAAATTATATGTTTTACTAATGGTAGCATGTGCTTGTGACTCCTAAAAAATACTACTATTATTCTATAACTCACACTATTGACGGTCCTGCGTGTATTTTACCCAGTGAGTTACAGCTCAGTGTTTGCCTGCTAAATTCCTACCATGTTACTGCTGAACCCCAGGATCCCTCTGTCAACAGACGGGAATGGCTGTCATTCTCACTATGGCCTTGTACATCAGGGCTCGAAATACTTGTTTCTGCATGCCTGCACTGGTGCAGGTAACATAGAAAATTACCTGCACCAGACAAATTTTTCCTGCACCACTCTGAATTTAGGAAGCATGGATCATACTAAAACTGTTCAGGAACCATTGCTATTTTTTCTTTTTTTATACTTTATAGGTGGTAACTTTCAATGCAGCTAATAACAATCCATACACATCTACATCATAGGACGTTTATGTATAAAACTCAGTTACATGAACCAGTGCAGGTTAGGTGCAGGTAGACACCAGAAATACCTGCATAGCTGTAATTTTACCTGCACTAACCTGCATATGCAGGTTGTATTTCGAGCCCTGTACATCCATCCATGTTCATCACCCACTCCCTGTGTAATCACCTAAAGTCAGCAGATGTATTTTTGTCTCTGCTGAAGCACTTTCAATTTCGCAGGCTCTTAAACAGTCCAAGGCCTCGGGGGGAATTGAACACGCTCAATGTGGAATAAGATAGATAAATAAGTCTTAGTTATGCAAGTAATATAGGGGGTATGTCATGCCTTGAGGCAAGTGTTCAATATTGGAAGCTCTGTAGTGATAGACGTCTTGAAGAGTTGACAGCTTCTTCTGTGTACTGTCATTACCTTTGCCAGAATGGCTAAGGTTATGTTTTGGGCTTGTGAGTCTGTGTGTGTGTCTGTGTGTGTGTCTGTGTGTTAACAGCATAACTCGAGAAGCCTTGGATGGATCCCGATGATATTTGGTAGGTGGGTAGGGGTCGGGAAAACGAAGGTCAAGTTCGATAATGGGCCCCCTAGCGGCTTGCTAAGGTACTGCAGTAGAACCTCAATTTTTGATATCTCGTGTTCTGGACGTGCTGTGGTTGTGATTTTTGAGTGGTAGATAGCCCTTGTGGTAGAGACTAAGTGCTGTAAGTTTGGGCCCCCTAGCGGCTTGTTTGGAACTGCAGTCGCCGGTTTCCTTTCAAACTTTGGACGAGAATTACTCGAGAACGTGTTGATGGATCGTCATGATTTTTGATATGTACCGGTAGATAGAATGAGTGATGACTTACATAATGGTATACTAATTATGCAAATCAACAGCTAATTTGCATAATTAATGAGGAAAATTCATAAATCCACTGCATTCCATGATAGGACTTTCAAACTTGTCACATATATAGCTGGGAAGGAGAGAAATGTCGATAGATATCAATTATGCAAATGATGACCTCATTTGCATAATTAATGAGAAAATATGAACATGTTGACGGATCATCATGTTTTTTGGTATGTAGGTAGCGTAAGTGAAGACCTACATAATGAGATACCAATTATGCAAATCAACAGCTAATTTGCATAATTAATGAGGATATTTTATAAATTCACTACATTCCATGATAGGACTTTAAAACTTGTCACATATGTAGCTGAGAAAGAGAGAAATGTCAATACATATTTATCATCAAATGATGATCTCATTTGCATAATTAATGAGAAAATATGAACGTGTTGACGGATCGTCATGATTTTTGGCATGTAGATAGCCCAAGTGAAGACTTAATATATAATGTGATACTTATTCTGCAAAAAAACAGGTAATTTGCATAATTGATTAGGAAAAGTTAATAAATCCACTGCATTCCATTATTATAATAGTACTTTCATCAAAGTTGTCACATATGTAACTGAGAAAGAGGGAAGAGAGTAAGGTGTATTTAAAGACTTTGAAAGAGAATGGATCAAAGGATCATCATGATTTTTGGTATGCTGATAGCTTAAGTAATGCTTGATACAATTTGATATCAATTAATTGTAACTTGGGATCTAATTTGCATAATGAATGCCAAAATTTTATAAACCAACTCCAAGCATATTATAAAGAAAATGAAATGAGCGATAACGCATTTGTCTGCAGACATCATTCTACATAACAAACCTGGTTTATTTGGCAAAGGTATGTGTTCGTGGAACTCTAGTTATATATAAGAAACTTTATAAGAAATATATAAATATAATTTTTCTTTGTGCCCCCCCCCCACTATGTTTTTGTTTGTTTTGTGACCTGATATCCTGTAAGATTTTTGATTTTATGGGAACCAAATGTTAAACTAAGTTCATGTTCTATATTTTCCAACTCCATTACGATATTTGGAAGAAATGGGGAGAAAAATATCATGCTTTTTCTCCCAATCTCACATTTCTATTTAGGCTGTAAGGATAGCCTTTTTATATTACTAGCTCCTATCAAAAGTATTCAGTTTCTTTTCATTTTCATTTCATTTTTCATTCAGTAATATCCCGGTACAAATCATTAAAACAAAAGGACGTCAATGATAAAACATTGTCACATTGCTCAACGATGACAAAAGCACTCCAAAATGACACAAATGAAATATAACAAATTTCCAATATTTTTATTCTGTTGTGTGACTCTCTCTCCCCCCATAACATAGATGTATGATATGTCATTTTCTCTCCTTATTAAATCATATGTTTAAAAGGTAACTAGGGATAACTGCACATTATCAACAGACAGCAGGTTCATTATAGTTCACCCCTGGGGCTGGAGGGAACCCAAGGGGTCTTCATGGGGTATTGGAAATCAATGAAAGTCGCAATTTCGAGACAATATATTGGGTCATGATATTAAGCCACATTTATCAAAATGGCACCCTGATAGGGAGTACTGTCAATGTTGTACATGGAGGAATTCTGTAAGTCCTTGAGTGTTTCTTCCTGCTTTGGGCTTGCACTACATACTAACTTAAAGGTTGTACCCCAAATCTAATTGCTGCAGGCCTGCATATAGGGGTGGGTGGGGGTGGGGGTGGGGGGTACTGTCAACGTTTAATGCTAAACTCAAAAAGGCAGCAGCTACAAATGAAGTTCATTTTGGCATGCTGGATTCACTTTGATATGAATTCGGGTTCATATTATGCAATACATAAAGTTTTAGCAGTCTGGCTATGACTCATCTGGAATTGCAAGGCTGATCGATGCTCCATGTGAATTTAAGTCTTATTGTGTTGTCAATGCATGCACTGTTAGATGATTTAAACTTATGACACTGTCAGAATTTGCAATGTGATGCACACTCAGGTACCTTAATTTTCTTTGAGAGCCTCAAATCATATACTTAATACAATTAAACATCCAGGAAGAACATGTATCTAAAGTGTATGTATATATAGGCTTGGACCTTTGTTACCTTTCAATAAATACGGAACTGTATCTGAAGTGCAACCCTCACTGTTTCTCAGTGTGTATGCAGAGAGGGTTTTCAATATTCCAGGTACCAGTCAACGACCCATTACCAGGATATTTTTAGCCAATAGGATCATTTGCGGATGGAACTTATTTCCGCCGAAGCACCCTGAAAGACGTTTGGCGCAAACACCTGACTTACGAAGAAGTGAGGTGAATACTGATGCAGGATTTGGAGTAATCCGCACCGCGTATCCTGTCATAAGAGAAAGGTTCAAAATGTAATTACAATCTGATTGGGTAGGCTTCAATACAGGGATTACTAAGTTTCACAAAAAATGCAGCCCAATATACCAGGGTGGTTGTAATGTTAGTTCGTCACCATTATCTGTGGGGTAACCTTTATCTGTTGTTTTATTACCTCCATGAAATTTCATGGAGGTTATATTTTACCCCGCGTTTGTCTGTGTGTCTGTCTGTGTGTAAACAAGATAACTCAAGAACGGCTGGGTGGATTGGTTTGATACTTGGTGTGTTGGTAGGGTGTGGTGAAAGCTGGAAATGATTAGATTTTGGGCCCCCTAGCGGCTCCCCTTGGTACTGCAGCGCAACTTCCGGTTTTGCTATCTTGGTGTTCTGAACATGCTATGGTCACGATTTTTGAGTATTAGATAGCTCTTGTGCTCAGGAAGAAGTGACATAAGTTTGGGCCCCCTAGCGTCTAGTTTTGGGATAGCAGGGGCATTTTTGTCAAAAACTTCTGACGAGGATAACTCAAGAAGGGAACAACGGATTTTCATGATTTTTGGTATGTAGGTACCTTGGACAATGTTGTACAAGATGAAATACTAATTATGCAAAATAGGAGCAAATTTGCATAATTAATGACAACATTCAACCATAGCAGTTTTTTCTATGTATCTCTTGTCTTGGACGTGATATGGTCTTGAAATTTGGGTGGTAGATAGCTTTCAGTGTCATGACAAAGTGGAGCAAGTTTCAGCCCCCTCACATTTAATTTAGGAACTGCAGGGGCATTTTTGTCAAGACATTCCAAAGAGGATAACTGCAGAAAGGATTGACGGATTGTCATCATATTAGGCATGCGGGTACCTTAGGCAAAGATGTTCATAATGATATACATGTTATGCAAATGAGGACTTAATTTGCATAATTAATGAGGAAATTGTATAATTCCATTGTTTTCAATAACTGGACTTCAATAAATGTAACACATGTTAATTATGATAGGTGGAATATAAGCAGATACCAAATATGGTAATGATGAGCTTATTTGCATAATTTATGTAAAAATTGCAAAACCGCTTTATGATTAATGATGGGAATTTTATAATTGTGACATGTGTACGATTGTCAATGATGAACAGCACCATGCATAAATTATGTTAATGTCTAAGTCATTTGCATGAAATTTACAAAAGCTCTAAATTTTCATGGAGGTATGAGGTCGCCGAACTCTAGTTCTAAATATTCATAATCTGCATATGTAGAATGTTTGATACTTGTTTTAGTAATTAGGATGATAAGTTTGTTTCTTCTTTTTTTTGCCATACATTGTACCGTGTGCGATCGTTGCACAATAAAGTTCTTCTTCTAGTTTTTAAAAACAGGGTATTTATGGATATCAAGTCAATGGAAAGTGGTTACAAATTACAATTTTTGTAATAAAATATTTTCAAAACATTGCAGTTATTTTCAAAACAAATTACGCTGCCGTCGACCTGATATTCTAAAAAAACATTGGATATAGATTACCTCACGGATAAAGGTTCAAGTTTTCTAAGCATCCTACTGATATTGTTTTCCCATATAAAAAATGTATTTTTGATCACTTAAAACAAAGCTTGGGCTTAAGTGTGATATTGAGTCATTCCATGCATATATTACTACATCATGTATAACCTAAGCTTATGCTGTCTGCGTGCAAAGTTGGTATGTTACACCAAAGGGATGATACTTAAATGTACATAATACATAGCTTCACTTTGCTTTTGCTAGGAAAGGTTAAGAGGGCAAGCTTGGGGTAGACAGATACCGCAATGCATGCACTGCTTTCAAATGTCAGTTTTCCAACATCAGTCCCCAAGACTACCGGTACTGTAGGTTTTAGATATTCCAAAATGTAATCCGATGAAAATTGGTATGGAACCACAGCTGCAGCTTCCTGAGGTTTTAGTAATAATCTATCACAATCAAGAAGTTTTATATTGTTGTGAAATTACTCTAATGGTAAACACGTAACTATCTTAGGCAAAATGTAATTGTATTTTCATATAAGCTCTGCAGCTGAGATGCTTGTAAATGAAAAGCTCTTGTTATGACAATATTATTTTCCATCATTTCTAAAATATGCTACCAGCAAAAGGATTAGGGTTGATAATGCACTATGCTATGATATGAAAGCAATTATGCACTAACGTCTATAAATTATATAGGTATGAAAGCACTTAAAAGTCCTGAAAAATATAGACATGACGTCTATAATCAGCATCTTCAGGTACATTTTGTGTTAGGGGAAGATAAATTAAGGAACATCTTCAAACGTTGTTCTTTGGCACTACATGTACACGTTGGTTGCATTAAATTTACTGGTTGACACTGAATAGACAGGTTGTTTTTCCCAATAAATTGAGCGGACTGTGAGTCATAGAACATGTACCGAATTACGTGTTGTACGTGATGCGTCGTTACGAAATCCTGGCCGCGTATGGTGAGGTGTCATTGTGAAGATATAAACTGAACGATGTATTCAGATCCATAGATAGCATACCACCATGGGTCATTTGAAGTTAAAGGTATGTAGTATGGAGCAAGAGGGGATCATAGGTTACGAAATTGAAAAGAGAACAGCAAATTTGGACAAGGAAATTTACCAAATTTAAAATTCATGACTATTATCAATACACACACGCATACAAGACGAAAATTGCTTCGCTGATAAAAACGTACCCCCTTGGTGTCTAATGGTATCTTCCCCATAGCAACCAAAATCAAATATCAAATCCTGCAGTCATTACAGAACCACATGAGAGGCTTTTCAGCAAATAATCCAAAGATGCTTCAAACTCAGCCAATTACATACAACAGACAACCATGCCGCATGTATTTTTAATGGATCTGTAATAACGTCTTAGTATGGGGGTCGTTTAATGCATAAAACTCGCAACAGATTAATGAAGCGTCATGCCTTTATGTGCCAAACCTTTGCGACGATGAATCGCAGATTTGCGCTTACTGTGATCTAACACCTCTGTAATGTGTGGTACAATATTAATGAGATTTGCCCAGCTTGTTGGCTTCTTCAACGTATATTTCCAGTACACATATTGACAGTTTGACAATGATGCCGCAGCATGCAAATGGTGTAATATTACATATCTGGGCTTTATATTGTTTTTCCTAATACCATCAGGTTGCCAAAAATTACACCGTTATTAACATTTTGCTGTCTATGCATACATTTGTAGCTTGGTAATTATAGCTTAGATACCTGCATTCTATAAGTCATGACGATCCGTCAACCTCTTCTTGAACTTCCCTCTCAAAAATTTTAACAAAAATACCCCTGCAGGGGGCTGCTAGGGGACCCAATATCTGACCATTTTAAGGTTTCATCAAGAACTGCAAATTTTAGATGTATCCATTTACCAATTATCAACTTGACAATCCATGTCAGGACTTCTCAAAGACCTTGTTCACAGACACACATACACACAATATGAAACATATCAAAATTACATGTTATTTACATTTTTTTCATACAATTGGAAAGTTTTGGGTTCCAGGTTGCAGAAGAATATTTCTAGCCCTGTACATGTGTATGTAGTGTAAAGACCTTATAGCTTGTGAACCATTATTATACCCAACAGACTGTGTACTATTGTGAGTCATGTCCTTTGAGGCCTACCATGATTAAGTTGGCATTTTGATCTGTCACATTATATCACAACTTACATGTCACAGTACATGTACATGTACAAATGTACATTTGTAGATGATCTACTACAAATCCAACCTGTATACAATGTAGTTTTGCATGGTTTTTCTCACAACTTACATTTTTAAAGTATTAATTCCAGTTGCAAATTGAAAATTCACTTTTCGCATTCATACATTTTTTTCATTAAATGAAATTTAGGACTCATCATTTTCTTAAGATTTTACTGTAAATTTAATACCTATACATGAACACTTTATAAGGACACAGCATCAAGTCAGGAATCAAACTTGTGACCTCTCTATCTCTGGTCTGCTAGCCTAGCTACAGTTGATGCCACATAAAAAGAGACCAGACCCTAAATCTATCACCCACTCATAAGGAATAATACATTATTACTGTATCATTTTCCTCCATAAATGATTAATATAGATCTCAGGTGAGTTAAGAGTTGTGAACATGATCCCCCATCACGGCTGTGGTTTCTGATTTATCTTGTCATGACGGATCAACAGCAGGCTTTACGTAGTTAATTATTCATTTTCACATTCAGGTGATCTTTGGTCAGCAAACATGTTATTGCTGTGCAGGTGCTCGCATAGGTATTTATCGATTGATGCAACCGATATGGATTGAAGGAAAAAAGATAAGATTTAATGATACATTTGCAAGAAAATACACAATATCTACCTTCACATAGTCTAGCCTAATAAACTACGTATACTGCTCTGTTTATTCTTGTCCAAACACATTCATATATATATGCTGACCAGCCCCTCGGCCTCTGTCCTACCACTTACTACTTGATGTAATCCAACACCACAGGGTGTCTACCACTTAAACTGTAGCCATGGTGAAAGCGTTAAGCCATTTGACTTACTTGTTTGGAAAAGAAAAAAAAATGAATTAAATCTATCTTTGTCTATTTGATAATACAAACGTTTAATTTACAAACTGTATTAATTTTCAAAAACGTTTCATTGATTAACTCCCTATTTCCAAAGGGCCATTATCCTTGCTCATGAACCTCTGATATTTCACAGACGGACGGTTTGGAGATTGAAATTACCGGTATCAAAGATTCCTGCCGAGATGATATGACGGGAAATGAGCTATAGGAAATTGAGTTGGTGTGCTCCACTAAGGATGGCTAATGATAGACTAGTAGTGGGACATCCTGTGATTTTTATAGTCACATTCGTGAGTCGAGTGTTCATACATTCCAAGCAATGGAGAACTGTAAAACTACAGTACTAGAAGAGGAAATCTTTGCGAGGATTTGAATTTTGCACTCATCTGCTCAGGACATAAGTTTGTGCCCTCTTGTATCTTTCTTTAGAACTGCAGGGGGTGTTTTTGTTGCAGACTTTAAAATAGGATATGTCAGGAATTAAGAGATGAATGAGTGTAGGTACCCTTGATGAGGACCATGCAAAGAAGACCATGGTAAAGTTAATTGAAGCAGATTTGGACTTGTTTTTGGAGTTGTAAAAATTGTACATCACCAGTGTAACCGGATGTACTATTTTGATATAATGATTGCTTGTATTAGGTCAAAATCACCCTTTCCAGAGTTTCAACACAAATAGTGCACCCACCTTGCTCTAAATTTCTAATAAAAGCCCCATGGACTGCCAGACAGTATATAATTGATGACTCCCCTTGCACCACTGTTGCTATGCAGAATTCGGAGTTGTTTTGCCGTAATCAGAGACTGTTTTATGGTCCCCCGGATGTCCAATATAATTGCAATGACCCATTTACTGACTGCATGGCTCTGTGAGAGGAAAATTTGTTTTCAATACCAGGTCGCCGCCCGCATGGCTGTTCTATGGACAATATGATAACTAATCTATATCTTTGTTCCATATATCAGATCATGATATATATGATCACACATACAATACATACTCAAAATCATAACCTTCTTGGCGAAGGTGATTAAATGAAAGTAGCCAAGCAAAAAAAGTGCCAGACTGCATGAAACATAACCTTCTTGGCCAAGGGCAAAATCTGGATTGCATATAAACCATAATTTAGCAACATATGATACTAGCTATATAATATACATATGACACCCAACCAAGGACATTTAGAATGTTTTTCCTAGAAAAGGCATATCAGTCTAACTTGCGCTACTTTCATACAATCTACCTACAATTTACTGTGTATATTTTCAGATTAATGGTATTAGTTATGTGTTGTCATATGCTGTATAAAGTTGAAGTGTTATTAAGGTTACTTTTGATATATATGCGTTATGAAGGTTGGACTAGGTTTGATGTATATGCTGTTAGTATTGTAATTAAATCACACAAATTTGCTACAAAATGATTTAGCTTCAAAGTCTGTTTCAGGAAATTAAAATCCAAGAATTGATTAGGCTTGCTAAAGATTACCTGACTTGGAAGGAAAAACCAAAGTGTCAATGTTGCTTATACATTGAAAAGGTACCACTTTGACTATCACTGTTTTTAATTCTTTAATATTCCAATACAATTTATTAAGATTTTTATCACCAAGAACCTTATTTGGGCTTCTGAGGCAATTTGTTTGTCATAATGAGGCTGTTTGAAACATAAAAAATTGTAAAGAATTAATTCAGAGAAGCTGTTATATTTATAATTAAATTCACAGATTCTTATTTGATCTATACATTGTGCAAAGGATATGTATATAAATAAAGAATAGAAAAAATGATATCTAAACCCCTAAGCATTTTTTCTTCAACCTTTGGCAAAATGATGTCACCTGATATTTTAAGCCAAATTGTGCTACTTTAGGACCACGACATTTGATAACAGCAAGTCTTTTGGCAGAATGAGTTTTCTCATATTTATGATGATGACCTGTGCCTTAAAGGCATAACCAATCTCGAAAGTGCAGCTTGTCTACCCTAGCAACAGAGTCGATCAGTGAGCCACCACGATTAATCTGAGTTGTAATTTTCATGATCTACTGTGATCATACATCGTTAGGTGGAATCAGCTTTAATGTGTGATTGCATGTGATTTGTTTGAATGGTTGCTTCTTCATTTTGCCCACTGTGCTAGATGATGTGTTATTCCTCAGCAAAATGCATTCAGTTTAAATGAAATTAGGGCTTTAAATTCAAGATTCACTCTTAACCCTTGTTCTGCTGAGCCCTATATATACAGGAATGGGCATACATGTATATAATGACTGTATGTGTGTCCAGTATCTATACGGGTTTACCGTTTGGTGCATTCCTCACAAATATGCAGCATACCGCAGCAAACTGCATCGATTGGGGAAGTAAATCTGCAGCAGTAGCACAGAATAGGTCAAGTTTTACAGATCAGATTAATTAACCAGCTTAGGGTGGGTAAATTGGCAACAAAACCCTCAGCATTACAAGGGTTAAGATACTAGCTTTGTTGCATTCATGACTTGTTATATGGCTACTTATACATGTTAACCAGTTTACAAGTCATGCTTACCAGTGAATCTGTCATGCAAAACAAACAGTGTGCTATGATCGGTCATATCTTCCAGCTTCTGTATGGCTTTGTGTATTCTGGTTGGATACAAAGGTGGTCGGGAAAGTGGGACAAAGTTGAGGGCACTTCTGGAATTCCTAATTTGGTGATAAAAAATGGGCTGCTATTTTCACACATGTGACTTTGCAAGCAAATGTGCTGTAATGATACATGTATGGCTGAGACGACATTCAACTTCAAATGAATGTTGGTATTCAAAATTTCTGTAGAGTGCATTCAGTCATTTGCAATACTGGAAACGTCTTCAATGTTTGGCTTTCAAAATGTAGGGTTTCAAAATTTTAGCAATTTCAGTTATCCCTTACATAAAGCAGATTGCATGTAAGTATTGATACTCTTAGCTTCCTTCATGAATGAATGAATGTTGGTATTCAAAATTTATTCAGTCCATTCAGTCATTTGCAATATTGGAGAGGTCTTCAGTGTTTGGCTTACAAAATGTAGGGTTTTGAAATTACCTTTCTAGCAATTTCAGTTATCCCCTACATATACAGATTGTAGATTGCATGTATTAAGCATTTGATACTCTCTCTTCCCTACGTACGCTTTAGTCTCCTTCATGGTAAACAGAAGAGGTGCGGAGGTTAATGCTGGTGCCACAAGGTCGCGCACGCGGTCACATTAGAAGGTCAACGAATGTTCACCGTAATTTCAACACCCTCGCGGCAAGCTTGGCTCGGAAATCAGACATAGATCTCCGCTTGCCCGCAATGCAGATAGATCCGGGCAAACCCCATCATAGCGGGCTTAAACAACCAAGCTCACTGATTTATGCACGAGTGGTGTTCAGCCTAACTAAATTCGAAGTTGAGGCCTACGCGGCGTTATAAGTCGGGTATAGATTGAACCCGAGTCAATCTGTACCCTTGTCCGTGTCTATACCTTTCACATTTATCAAGTCGGCATCAGCGGCTGTAATTCTTGTTGAAAGGAATCAAGTGGTGTCCTGCAATCACGGCTACGGGTTAGTCCATTCAGTCGGTCTTTGGAGGGGTGTGTTTGAAATGGTTAGGCTTCCTTTATAAAGTACAAGGGTTGTAATAAATTATAATTGTTGACTTCATTTTGAATGCTGATTATGAATTTAAACAAATTTGACATAATGTTGTAACAAATTTGACGATTGAACGTTTTCTTCTTCAGTTGCTATTTCTTATCATCCAAGCAGCCTAAGTAGCTCACAGTCTTGAAATACAGTAAGGCTAATTTAGATAGGAGAAATGGGGAGGATTTCCTTCTGGGGGTAATTGCAAGAAAGAGCCCAAGGCGATCGGGGCTGTCTAATTTAGTGTTTGCCCACAGAAAACCATGATAAGGAGTTGTTTAACATTCAGTAGGAGTCGGTGGGTCGGGGCCTTCACTGATGAAGTGAAGTGAGGGCTCATTTCCTGTAGAATCCCCCAAACACACACCTGCTCTGATTAACCTTCAGGAAATGCATGGTCTTCTTAACCTTCTTCGTGCCGAGGAAGCCCTTTTGGCACAGAATTTTATTGTTTATGGGGTAAGGTACTAGTAAGAAGACGGTTAAATTCTTCCAAGATTTCAAAGTTGTGATTAAAAAAGCCAATTTTAACGTTTAGGCAATACAGGGTCTACTTAACCTTCTTGTGCCGAGGTAGCCCTGTTGCCACAGAATTGTACTGCTTATGGGTTAGGTAATAAGAAAGTTAAATTCTACCGTCCAAGATTTCAGAGTTGTGTTAAGAAAAGCCAATTTTATTGACCTTCAGGCAATACAGGGTTTTCTTAACCTTCTTCGTGCCAAGGTAGCCCTTTTGGCACAGAACTGTACTGTTTATGGGGTTAGGTAGTGTAAAGATGGTTAAATTCTACTTAGATTTCAAAGTTGTGTGAAGAGAAACCAATTTTGTTAACCTTCAGGCAATACAGGGTTGTCATAACCTTCTTCTTGCCGAGGTAGCCCTTTTGGCACAGAATTGTACTTCTTTATGGGATTCTGTAGTAAGAAGATGGTTAAATTCTACCTAGATTTCAAAGTTTGATAAGAAAAGCCATTTTGTGTTGTGTCTGCTTTTTAGATAAAGTGCTGGGCGATTTGCGTAGTCTTTACCTTTTTGGCACTGAATTTGTATCATTTAGATTTATTGGGAAGAAATGGGGAAATTTGGTTTTGCATTGCCAAATGGCTGCTTTGTACACAAGTGCAGATTTCTGATGTAGATAACTTAGGGCAATTTCTGCACTTTTCGTAATAAGTCTCATTCAATTAGCTCTAAACTAGATTCAAGGCTTGTTTCATATGGACTGTTATTGTTTTAGAAAAGAACTATCATGATAATATCTTTAAAATGAACTTAGGATCATTAATAAATTAGCACTTAAGACAAATGATAAAGCAGAAAATATAGACTCAGCACAATTGGGGGACTTATTTTTATTTGCCAAAAGATATAGAAATAAATAAATAAAACTGCTGCAGCGTCAAAGTCTATCTTGGACTACTGACAGCATTTGTGTTGCAATTTATTGAGCATCAGGGATATCGATGTTTAGCACAAAGGACAGCAGTATAGATTAAAGCTTGAAGGTCATCCACAGTAATTTTGAAGGTTATTCAGCACCAAGGACAGCATGTTTACAACAGTAGTGTTGAAGCTTGTTTAGCACATAGGACAGCACTGTTCTATATGACAGAAATGTTGAAGGTCATTCAGCACCAAGGACAGCAGTATTATATGACAGTAGTGTTGAAGGTCCATCAGCACCAAGGACAGCATGTTTACAACAGTAGTGTTGAAACTTGTTTAGCACCAAAGACAGCACTGTTCTACTAGTATATGACAGAAATGTTGAAGGTTATTCAGCACCAAGGACAGCAGTGTTATATGACAGTAGTGTTGAAGGTCAATCAGCACCAAGGACAGCATGTTTACAACGGTAGTGTTGAAACTTGTTTAGCACATAGGATAGCACTGTTCTATATGACAGAAATGTTGAAGGTTATTCAGCACCAAGGACAGCAGTATCAATCAGCACCAAGGACAGCATGTTTACAACAGTAGTGTTGAAGCTCGTTTAGCGCATAGGATGGCACTGTTCTATATGACAGTTATGTTGAAAGTTATTCAGCACCAAGGACAGCAGTGTTTTCTAGAATAGTAATTTTACAGGTCAATTAGCACCAAGGACAGCACTATTCTGTATGACAGTAACAGTTAATGCTTAAGCTTATTCAGCACCATGGATAACACTGTTCTATATGACAGTAGTGTTGAATGTCATTCAGCACCAAGGACAGCAATGTTTTCTAAAACAATAATCTTAAAAGTCAATTAGCACCAAGGACAGCACTATTTTGTATGACAGTAATGTTGAAGGTCATTTAGCACCAAGGACAGCAGTGTTTTTTAAAATAGTAATTTTACAGGTAATTTAGCACCAAGGACAGCAGTGTTTTTCTAAGATAGTAATTTTACAGGTCAGTTAACACCAAGGACATCACTGTCCTATTAAAACATTTGTCCAGGGTTGTTGTGGCCAGAAGAAAGTTCAATTTGAAAAGTTGTTTTAGGTCATTCAGCACCATGGATAGCAATGTTATGACAACTGACATGTGAAGGCCACTTTTCACATTAGATAAGATTGATATGCACGATTGAAAGCCCTTCTCTGATATTCAAGGTAATCTCTATGGAAACACCACAAACATTGCTAGCAGCATCAATAACAAGTGCTTCCTTCTATACTTTGATAGAGTTATTCAATTCAGTTCTATTCATTTTTCAATCAACTTGCACGAGCAATAGAGTATATATGTATACACCACTGAATTGGGTTGATTTTTGAAGAAAAAAAAATGTTTTACACATAACAACAAGCCAATCAAAACGTATGTGCAGAAATACATGAAAAGAAGATATACAAAATACCAAACACTAAGTCACAAGGATGTCATATTATGTATTACCATGGGCCAAACTTATGGACCAAAAATATAAGATGATTAATGTAAAGTAAGTCACATCCAGTCACTGAAGGACTAGAATCAAAAAGTATACAATCATATGAAAATAAGATACATGTAATACCAAGTCACAAGAACGTCATATCATGTATTACCATGGGCCAAAAATACGAGATGATTGATGTACAGAGTGTCATATACAGTCACTGAAGGGCTAAAATCAAAAAGTATACAATCATATGAAAATAAGATACATGTAATACCAAGTCACAAGAACGTCATATCATGTATTACCATGGGCCAAAAATACGAGATGATTGATGTACAGTGAGTCATATAGAGTCACTGAAGGACACAGGAAGCATGTCGAGACTATCTTGGCTGGCCTAAGTGCAGTTTAATGGAGCGACTAATGATGGTGAGAGGCAGGGCTGAGGAGTGTGTGCATCACTCACTAACCACTTTCCTGCCAAGGTACATGTGCTGATGTGGGGAAGGCTATTCCCTGTAGACTTCAATCAAACAATGGGGGGATGTTTCCTCGCAAACGTTTCACACTAGGGGAAGTCCAGCAGTAATGCAAAACTACCGAGGTCACGGGTAAAGTTCTCATCACTCGGTATCTAGTGATGAAGTCGCGTCGTCACTGGCTTACCAGTGGGTAATATTTATCGTCACTAGTTTTCCAGTGATGAGGAAACTTCAGCTGGTAAACCAGTGACGACAAATATTCAGTTTACTGAAGAAAAAGGAATCATCGTTTCAGTTGAGGGGATTTCAAAGTTAGCACTTAAAGTTATACTAACGTCGCCTCTGCAAGTCCTCACACTCCCGGACCAAATCTAACAGTTAAACACGGCTATGGCGACATGTGAATAAGGGTGTTTTTGTTGCACATCGAACTCAGCACTGTAACGTTCTAGTGCTATTAGAACGTGGTCACTGGAAGCCCAGTGCCGAAATAATTTCATCACTTGGTGTCCAGTGCCGAAGAGTCACCGATCACTGGAAAACCCAGTGAGGAACCGGTGACCTCGATGGTTCCGCACTCGGTGTCCAGTGACGAATGACGTTCATCACTGGGGCCCCGAGTGACGAGCGGAGTTCATCACTGGGTCCCGAGTGACGAGCAGAGTTCATCACTGGAAACCGAGTGACGAGTCAAGGTTCATCACTGGAATTCCAGTGCCGAGAGAGCTTCATCACTGGAACAAAGCAATTCATCACTGGGAAACCAGTGACGAACTTTCTTCGGCACTGGGCGTCCAGTGATGACGCCATTTTGAATATAGTTTCGTCACTGGAAGCCCAGTGAGGAACCCGTGACCCGCGTAGCCTTGCAGCAGTAATCCAAATACAAAATTTTTATGTATTTGTTTTGTAAACTGTCTTTGGGTAATGCTAGTTCACCTTTATCCGCAGGTGACCTTTATCCGTTGTTTGTTTTTTAACATCATATTTTAGGGATGTCATGTTGCCAGACTGTGATTTCAAATTGTAATATTTTCAAATTATGCTGTTGGAAACTGTCGTCCGTCGACTTGATCCCTAAATACCCTGTCATTAAAACCAACGGATATAGGTAACCCTGCGGATAAAGGTGAACTATCGTTGTATAGTAAATGCAAGTTGTAGACTGTAAGATTTCATTCACTCACACTGGGATGGACCCCGACTCTTTTTCATGAATGTGGTGGGATCCGTAGAATTCTCTTTACTGTATACAAACTCACTACCAGGAAAAACATATAGACTCTGTTTGGAAGAAGTAATTATGACATCTTTATATTGGTATATATTATGTATCTTGTAGTATTGGCTTGAGAGTTCCTGTTAGTTAGACATATACAGGCAGTCAGAAGTCAACTGTTAACAGTTGTTAGCTTATTAGGAAAAAATTGTCTCAGAAATCAACTTAAGAAACAAAGCTAAGTAAAAGTCACTTTCATTTTACTGCAAGAACCTTCATTCTCAGTCCCAGATCATGCCACAGTAGATCGATAGTGCCAGGTTTGCTAAATTTGTTAGCAGTATTTGAACTCTTTGCTTGGATGCTTGATATGTATTCCGAGCATTTTCACCATACATGACTTGCATATGGCTCGCATTGCAAAATCAGGCTACACCTATTCTATTTGTCAGTTCTTAATTCAAGAAAAAAAATCATGCTGACCATGAAAACAGAATCTGAGAGGAAGTTGGTACCCTCAAGTTGATGTACACAGTTTCATATGTGTCATATGTAACTAAGGACTACTAATTTTCTAGCCTTTTATTCAAAGTGCCAAGAAAATGAATTCCAAACAGTTTGAAATATCTTGCTGCAGCCTGCAATCTGCAAGTGACTGCCAAAATTGCAGGCCAGGCATAAAATTTCCAATCCATCAATTCTCCAGCTCAAAAGAAAAAGCGGCTGCGATATTCTATGTGATCGTCCAACGCCGCAACAAATTGTCAGCATACTTTGACTTTGATTTGGCATATATTCAGATGCTGGTGTTGCATTCTAATGTAGTGATAGGGCACTGGCATCTGCTGATGCATATACTATAACTATCGAATAAAACTGCTGAGTGAGTGAAGTGAATTCAAACAAGGTGACAGTGTAATATATACTTCTCTGACAGTGATATTTTCCTATTTGGAAGTTGATGATTTTGCTCTGAGGACCCCACTTTCATGTTATTATTATTAATAACCAAGCACAATGCATGCCGTTGTTATTTGCACAGATGGTACAGATATTTTGCTTAATCATGAGAATATACATTGATGTGCTGTCAAATGATGTCCATGGGGAACCTATGTTTTTAATGAGGTTGCTTGGTAACTGAACAAGCGATGGGAAGCATGTGTACTGTCAATCTGTCATGTTATTATCACACTTCCTACAGATGTGTTTCACCATGGTACATAAGTGGCAACATCCCCTACTTATATAATGTGCTGTAATGGTTTGTTGTGTTAAGTGGTAGCAAAGGAGACTGCAAGTGTTTATTGTACAAAATGTATTTAGACAGGATGTCTCGATCTTAAACTTTAAAGCAAATGTGTTAATAACCAAGGAATATATTCAAATGAAAGTTCATCTGTACATGTGTTGGTAGCCTCCGTAGTTGTAAAGTTAAAACTTTGTTCCAACACAAAAGAAGAAAAACTCACCATAAATTTTTGGTAAAACACACAAACACTTATATTAGTTTGTGTAATTGTACTGGCTAAGGTACGCAGGTGTAGTTTTATGTTTACATGTGCAAAGATTGAAATCAATGATACGTAAGTTAAAACGTTACATGAAAAACGTTACATAGAAAACTTGTCCAAATAAAGTTGACAGCAAAATCATCAGAGGAACATTGGCAAGAAAAACTGCATCCAGCAAGTGCTTCTTTGTCCTACATTTTACTATTTATTTGCCGGCAGTAAATTCTCTTTTCTTCCTGACTTACAATTCATTCCAATCCTCTTTAGAGTTTCACAGCAGTTTTTTTTTTGGTTCCTAGGAAGGACATGGCCCTTGTTGCAAAGTAAAATACTAGTAGATCGTTTGATCATTTATGGCTGTTTTGTAGCTTTTCTTACAGTGTTGTATTTTGCAGTAACTAAGGAAGGCACTCATCTGTTCCTAAGAATGTTAGATATTGTGATGGTTTTATGGTTATTGTACTGTGTGACCAAGTTTTTATTACAGTTTATTTTCCAGTTACCATAGAAACTTTTATTTGTTGATTCTTACTCACAAATCGTATAACTATAAGGGTGAAGGTTACAAACAAAGTGTTTTGTGACCTATTTTTCTAGTGATTGACTTATTTTTGCTACCCTCTACAATTCTCAGTTCTGCCACAAAAAGTGACAAACATAGATATTATGGATATGACATATGCTACAGACTCCAAATATAATGCAAGCTTGGTGTGATAAAAAGACAAGATGGATACAAAATAGGATGCCTAATCTTTCAAAACATTGTAACAAGAACTGAAGCGACAAAACATGGTATCACAGCCAACAACTCTTGTATTCCATAAGCGCACACAGTGACACTTAGTGTGGCAGTCTAGTATCACTTTACCATCATGATAAAAAACCCTTGCTGTGGCCTAAATGCTATGTGGGTTAATGGGTGTACAGTATTCCATATGGACGGAATCAGGGACTGTGATATATGGATGGATGTGTTGGCGATATCAATATAACTCTAGTCTCACTCAGTAAAAAAAATGCAGACCAGTGGAAAAAATTAGCAGTAAGTGACTCAAAGAAATGGCAATGTACTGAAAGAAGTCACTCTGCGATTGTCATTTTCTCGCCAATAATTACTTGTAGTAAGTTGTACTGGGAAAGAATTTGAGCGAGGAAAATAGGGAAAAAAGAGTTTCTTGAAACAGGTTTAAAGACAAGACAGGAAAGAAAATTTCCGAAAAATAACCAAAAAGATGATTTTTTTCCACCAGGTATTAGCAATGAAAGAATCTATAATTTGTTTGGTAGACACACTAAAAATTTTTTTTTTTTAATTTAACATCATATTACGCAAGTTCTCCTTTATCCGGGGTAACCTACATGTATGTCCGTTGTTTTACAAACCGTGGTTTCAAATTGCGATATTTTCACAATATTTCAGTGAACCCGACATTTTCAAAATTTTGCAGATTGAAACCACTGGCCGTCAAATTGACATCCCTAAATACCCTGTTTTTAAACACAACGGATATAGGATACCCCTCGAATTAAGGGGAACTAACAATAGTTTCTCTCCTTACCATGTTGAAATATTTATCTCTCTGTGGAGGTAAGTGGGTCAGCCCCGCTGTGATGATAAGCAGAGATAATCCAGTATTGAGCCCACAGGAAACTGATGAAAGACTTTGTAATACACGTCATTACAAAGGATCAACCTGCCAGGGTTTTAAATACATCAATCAGCGTAGGCGTCTACGTCTGAATATTTAAACTTCTTCCTACAGATTTTATTAGTTATGAGGCTAGGCAAAATGAAGTAGGTTAATCATTGCATTGCAGAAATCAAAGTCTGAAACAAAAGCAGCCCCTGCAGTTCCAAGAAAAATAGCCAGGGGGCCCAAACCCAATCTCTGTCCAATGAGCTATTTACTGTAAATGCATGTAAATTTGTGGGGATTTGCTTTTGTGGTAGCGGGAAAATGGAGTGAATGCGGTGGTTTTAAGTTTGCGGTAACACCATAGACTGCAGTCTCATACTATAATGGAAAAATGTTTGTGGTGGTTTTAAGTTCGCGGTGAAGTGGTCACCGCAAAAACCGTGAACATAAAACCACCGTGAACATTTCTACATTTACAGTACTGCTTATAAATCATGATCCTAGCATGCCAATAGAACTAGAAAGCTACCAGGAGTCCCATTATCAAACTTGACCTTCCCAACACCTTATCATACAGTGTATAACCCACCTATTAATGATATATCTGATCATTAACATCCATCCACAGATTCCCGACTTATGCTGTCCACACACACACAGACACCAATGGCACCTAATAAAACATAACTTTCTTGGGGAAGATAATTACAATACACATGACTGTAGCATCGATTTCCTTTTTACCTGAGGGTGATATTTGAAGGCCATAATCAGCTTGCTACACTGGGTTATGGTGTGGTCTCATTTGTCATATGTCAATGTTATAGAATTTACAAGTAGGTTGTTAGAGATCCAACTGCCAACAAAGATCTACCATAGCCATTTCTGTTGGACAGCTGAGTTTTGCTGGACACATGAATGACTATGCTCTCAATTTGTGATCACAAGACAGTTGTATAACATTATGACTTGAGGCTCTTAGTGAGACAAGATGTAACACATGTAACGAGGGGTGGGTACCAGTACAGAAAATTCAGGTACAGGTACGGGTCGGACATGAACCTGGACCCGATTTTCTGTAAAAACTTTAGAATGCGCGATTTTTCCTACAAAGGACTCTACTTAATGGAGTGTCTGACTTCCACTGGCA
>NC_049995.1:7697216-7697925 GCF_000003815.2 Branchiostoma floridae
AGTGGGGCAAGCATATTTGCAAGTTGATTGGTTAAGAGCGGTAATTTGTTGCAAAATTTAGAATGGAGTCTATTGAGACAATGGCTCAGACATACATGAAACAGTACTGTTGATTAAAAATTTGCATGTAATGTATTGTTCAGGGGGGCAGGTTTCCTCCTATGTGCCTTGGTCCTTGGCTCGCATGGTCTGCCTCAACATGTGCCCTGCCTAACATGTGCCCTGTACTAACATGTATGTAATGTATTGTACAGGTGGGCAGGTTTCCCCCTATGTGCCTTGGTCCTGGGCTCGGGTGCCCTGCCCCAACATGTGCCCTGCCCAACATGTGCCCTGTACTAACTTGTATGTAATGTATTGGACAGGTGGGCAGGTTTCCTCCTATGTGCCTTGTTCCTGGAACTATGTGCCCTGCCCCAACATGTGCCCTGTACTAACTTGTACATAATGGATTGTACAGGTGGGCAGGTTTCCTCCCATGTGCCCTGTACTAACTTGGACATAATGTATTTTACAGGTGGGCAGGGTTCCTCCTATGAGCCTTGTTCCTGGTACTATGTGCCCTGCCCATCCTGGCCTTCCCGGGCACGCTGCCCAAGGTGCTGCGGATGGAGAAGACGTACCACCTGACGGCCGAGGGCACGTAGGAGGAAGGGGACGGCCGCACGCTCCAGAACGAGGGCATCACGCACATGAGCTTTGGCAAGTA
>NC_049995.1:7698393-7719657 GCF_000003815.2 Branchiostoma floridae
GATTGTTTGTTTGTTTGTTTGTTTGTCCCACAGACATCCCCCATGCTGTGATGAGCCTGTGCACCAACGTGCCTTACCTGTGTACCATATTGATTGTTTGTTTGTTTGTTTGTTTGTCTCACAGACATCCCCCATGCTGTGATGAGCCTGTGCACCAACGTGCCTTACCTGTGTACCATATTGATTGTTTGTTTGTTTGTTTGTTTGTTTGTCTCACAGACATCCCCCATGCTGTGATGAGCCTGTGCACCAACGTGCCTTACCTGTGTACCATATTGATTGTTTGTTTGTTTGTTTGTTTGTTTGTCTCACAGACATCCCCCATGCTGTGATGAGCCTGTGCACCAACGTGCCTTACCTGTGTATCATATTGATTGATTGTTTGTTTGTTTGTTTGTTTGTTTGTCTCACAGACATCCCCCATGCTGTGATGAGCCTGTGCACCAACGTGCCTTACCTGTGTACCATATTGATTGTTTGTTTGTTTGTTTGTTTGTTTGTCTCACAGACATCCCCCATGCTGTGATGAGCCTGTGCACCAACTTGCCTTACCTGTGTATCATATTGATTGATTGTTTGTTTGTTTGTTTGTTTGTTTGTCCCACAGACATCCCCCACGCAGTGGAGCCTGTGCACCAACTTGCCTTACCTGTGTATCATATTGATTGATTGTTTGTTTGTTTGTTTGTTTGTTTGTCCCACAGACATCCCCCACGCAGTGATGAGCCTGTGCACCAACGTGCCTTACCTGTGTATCATATTGATTGATTGTTTGTTTGTTTGTTTGTTTGTCCCACAGACATCCCCCACGCTGTGATGAGCCTGTGCACCAACGTGCCTTACCTGTGTATCATATTGACTGATTGATTGATTGTTTGTTTGTTTGTTTGTTTGTTTGTCCCCCAGACATCCCCCATGCAGTGATGAGCCTGTGCACCAACGTGCCTTACCTGTGTATCATATTGATTGATTGTTTGTTTGTTTGTTTGTCCCACAGACATCCCCCATGCTGTGATGAGCCTGTGCACCAACGTGCCTTACCTGTGTATCATATTGATTGATTGTTTGTTTGTTTGTTTGTTTGTTTGTCCCCCAGACATCCCCCATGCAGTGATGAGCCTGTGCACCAACGTGCCTTACCTGTGTATCATATTGATTGATTGTTTGTTTGTTTGTTTGTTTGTTTGTCCCCCAGACATCCCCCATGCAGTGATGAGCCTGTGCACCAACGTGCCTTACCTGTGTATCATATTGATTGATTGTTTGTTTGTTTGTTTGTTCCACAGACATCCCCCATGCTGTGATGAGCCTGTGCACCAACGTGCCTTACCTGTGTATCATATTGATTGATTGTTTGTTTGTTTGTTTGTTTGTTTGTCCCACAGACATCCCCCATGCTGTGATGAGCCTGTGCACCAACGTGCCTTACCTGTGTATCATATTGATTGATTGTTTGTTTGTTTGTTTGTTCCACAGACATCCCCCATGCTGTGATGAGCCTGTGCACCAACGTGCCTTACCTGTGTATCATATTGATTGATTGTTTGTTTGTTTGTTTGTTTGTTTGTCCCACAGACATCCCCCATGCAGTGATGAGCCTGTGCACCAACGTGCCTTACCTGTGTATCAGCCTGTGTGCCACCATGGAGCTGTCTGTCGTCACCGGCTTCATCACCTTTGTACCCAAGTTCCTGGAGTCCCAGTTTGGAGTCTCTGCTTCGGAGGCTAACCTCCTCACAGGTACTGTAAATGTCCTTAACTTGGTGATTTGATTCCACTGTAAGGAGACAATGAAGTGTTTGCTATGGTATTACTGTAAATGCAGAAATGTTCGCGGTGGATTAATGTTCGCGGTTTTGTGGTGACCACTTAACCGTGAACTTAAAACCGCCGCGAACATTTTTCTATTATGGTATTATACTGCAGTCTACCGTGTTACGATCTTCTATGACAAGAGTCGAAGAAGATCGTGTTTATACCGCGAAATTCAAACCACCGCAAAAAGTCCTTTGTCCTTCTACAGTGAAATTAATAATACAGTAACTTAAAGTTTGTATTAGTGCTATAGTCACTTGTTGTAAAGTAAATTATGGAAACACTAATGGTGGTTTAAGTTCATGGTTCATAGAACCACAGCAAAAAATTTAAGGGATTACAGTCAACACTCAAGCTATCATACTTAATAGTATTACCATTTTCTAGGCAAAAAGGGAAATACTTTCAAACCTATACCACCACTACATAAGGACCACCAGGACAATATGACCGCTTTTTGATGGTTCTGTAGATAATTTTCTTTTGACACAAGCAATAAGAATCCTGCAACCACATAAACCAGACTTAATTGTGTGCCAAGAATCGAGCCAGAGACCTCTTGATCTTGTGTCCTATAGCTAAGCCACCTAATGATAAGTTCAGTTTAGTTCAGTCATCATCATCATCTTCATCAGTTGCTGCGTTCTGCATCTATAGTCTTTTGAAAGTCCTATAGCTGCATTCAGTCTTTCTTCATCCTTTTCCAGTGTGCTTTGCATCCTGCAAGCTTCCTTAGCTCCTCAGCTGTTTCTTTGCTGTTGTAGGAAAAGCTCGACCTCTGTGCTTTAGGTCTGCTTTCAGCAGGCTGAGCAGGTTGACACAATGTCTTCCCTTGCATGTCTTGAATCTGTTAGAACCTAGAATGGCGAAATCAAGAGCTTTTTGTGCAGGTGTGTCTTGTTGCATCCTGAGGATGTGTCCAAGCATAGACCACATTGATTGCTCGGCTTTTTCTAAGGTATGGTGTTACAGATACAGTTAGATAGTTCAGTCATCCTGATGATAAACAGCATCTTTTATTTCCCCTCCCCAGGAGTGGTGATCATCCCCAGTGCAGGCGGTGGCATCCTGCTGGGCGGTTACATCATGAACCGGCTCAAGCTGGATCTGAAGGGCGCGGCGCAGTGGTCGCTGGTCAGCGCCGTCGTGTCGCTCATCTGCCTCGCCACGCTGTTCACCGTGGGCTGCCACACTATCAACATAGGGGGGCTCACCATTCCCTATAGTGACAGGTCAGTGAAAATGATTGTAGATATATGTGTTAGAATGTCATGTTTGATTGGTCAGGATAAGAAGTACAAGAGTGTTGATTGGTTGGAACATGTACTGTAATGGGCTGTCACACTATCAACATGAGGGGTTCACCAATCTCTATAGTGACAGGTGATCTCTATGAATATTACAATGCCATGTCTGATTGGTCAGGATAAGAAGTACAAGAGTTTTGATTGGTTGGAACATGTACTGTAATGGGCTGTCACACTATCAACATGAGGGGTTCACCAATCTCTATAGTGACAGGTGATCTCTATGAATATTACAATGTCATGTCTGATTGGTCAGGATAAGAAGTACAAGAGTTTTGATTGGTTGGAAGTTGGAACATATAGTGAGCTGTCACACTATCAACATGAGTTGTTCACCAATATCTATAGTGACAGGTGACTTTCTTTATGAATATTATATAATGTCATGTCTGATTGGTCAGGATAAGAAGTACAAGAGTGTTGATTGGTTGAAATATAGGATGGGCTGTCAAACTATCGACGTGAGGGGGGCTCACCATTCCCTATGGTGACAGGTCAGTGTCTTGATATAGTAGTTCAAGCGGAGTTAAAATTCAGATCATGAAAAGCTATGCATGTGATATACTTTGATATTTCCCTTGGAACTCTGATGAAATTCACCATTTAATCTTTAACTAAAGTATCACCTAGTGATGTTGAAAATTGGAAGTGAGCAGAATTGAATGGAATTCAAATGAAAGTGAGTGCTGCAACGTAGAAATTACTGACAAGTGACAACCACTTTTACTGTTAACATTCTACGAGGGGCATTCAATAAGTTATGCCCCTGACTCACTTCCAGTTGTTTGATCTTAATGAAATTTTGCATTTGTAATGATTTATATCTCTATGAATTATGTTGCAAAAAACAGCTCTGAACTAATTGTGGTTTCTGATGTACTGGTGTTTGAACAGAGTCAGGTGTGAAATGGAACAGGTGTGAAATGGAGCCAGTTGAGTGTCGCGCAGTGATACGGTTTTTGTATTTGAAAGGACGCAAACCAAAGAAGACTTTTGATGAAATGAAAGAAACTTATGGTGATGATGCCCCATCATATGACCTTGTAAAACGCTCGCATCGTGAATTTAAACATGGCCGTAAGTCTGTGGAAACAGCTCCCAAACCTGGTCGTCCCTCTTCTGCCATTGATGAGGCATCTGTTGGAGGACCAACCTGGGGTCTTCTATAAAAACGGTGTCCAGAGCTGCATCAAACGATGGAAGAAATGCATAACTCTGGGTGGTTTCTATATAGAGAACGACTAATAACTGTGCCAAGTTTCATTAATCTCCTGCTATGGGAAGTGGGTCAGGGGCATTACTCATTGAACGCCCCTCGTACAACCTTTACAATAAGTGATGCAAAATGAAAAGCTTTTAAATAACTCTTATCAACCGAAACTCATAAGAGCGTTCCACACACGACATGTCAGTTCCTGTCATCGTGTGAATCAGTCCAAATTCTGAGGAAAATGCCAAATAATCTGCCAGGATGTTGCTCCATGCAACACTAGTACTGTAATTCACGAAACTTTTGTGGTGGTTTTATTTTTGTGGTGACCTCTCTACCACCATTTCATGACATTGTGAATGAAGCATTTCCACTGTACATGTATTATTACTGTAGTATAAATTGTTGTAAAATGCTGCTCAAATTACTAGAATGTTGCTCCATGCAACACTACATGTAGTACACTAGTACAGTAACTGTAATTCACAAAACATTTGTGATTGTGTTATTTTTGGGTGATCTCTGTACCGTAATTTCATGACAGTGTAAATATGCTTTTCCATTGTGTCAATACTGTAATATAATTGTTTCAAACACAATTTGATATACCCTACAAAAACCACTTCTCACTCCCACTGTATAATTGTAAGACCATTGCAAAAGAAAATAGATTTACGGTATGCCCTTCAAAACAACCTGTCAATTCAGTTCACAGACAAGAATAATGTAGATAACAACTTATTGATCTTTTACTGCGCATAGCTGCCATAACCTCCCCCATCAAATACAGGGAATAGAATAATGGACCTGTGTGGTTAGGGATTAAAAAAGGCCTTGAAAATGCTGACGTTTTACTTTTGGGACTTATTATCTATGAGCAGGGACATCCAGCTATACTGTAGCTGCAGTGCAGTGTGAACCAGCCAGAATTACCCTGAGGAAATACTTTTTTGTGTGTAGGGCACCGGTACAAAACCGGTTTTTCATATTGGACCGGTCCGGAAAAAACGGACATGAAAAAAATAGGTGGACCGGATGTTGGACCTATTAGAAAATTAACAGATTATTTCATCAGGCATTTACACGTTTTGGCGCTTGCTGGTGGAAGAAAATAACAAGAGTGAAGTAGAGTAGAGTTTATAGTCATTTCTACCAAGTTTTACAGTCAATCGTACAGGTGCAGCTAGCTTTGTACGATTTTAAAACGCTGGTGTAAGCCTAATACTCCACCAAACGGATTTCTTTGTAGTGAAATGGACCATTGCTATGAGTCATACTGAATCAGGTCCAGGTTCAGGTCCGAACCTGAACCTGATCCTCTGGACCTGAACCGGACCTGGACCTGAATTTTCTGTACCGGTACTCACGCCTAGTTGTGTGCAAAGAGACTTGTTACGATTCCGTAAAACCATCTAAATTTGAACTTAGATTTAAAGATGTCTAGTACCATGATCTAGCCTGGGTACCATCCAGAAAGTAGTTCGCTCTGGCATTTATTATATACTATATACATTCACTTCTCTGCTGTTCCGTCTAGGAACCTTGACCATTTCAATGTCTGGAATCGTCCAAAGAGAATGCTTTGGCGAGATAAAGTCAGTCAGTCAGTCGAGGACATCAGATGTCAACATTGGGGCTAAAATATCCACCATTCCAGTTAAAATGACCCCAACTTTTCTTTGACAAAATCAGTACAATTATTGAATTAAGATGCTTAGATGGGCACATTGGTGCCACATTAATTTTTATTTGGGTCTAATTCAATTAACCCACTTCCTCTAAGTCCTGTCGTCTGCTGTTTGCTGTTTTATCAATATTTCCATAAGATAATGGTTACCCCATCTCCTTCCCGGAGTCCTCAGGGACACAGCAAACCAAGTTGTCTTCTTGTTCCCGGGAAGGTCATCTACTGGGATAAAGGAGAACTAGATACTAAATGTAGATAGCTGTAAAGTGCAGACAGACATAGGTTTGGACTTTTCCCTTGCTGTAGATTTGTTAACATTTGCAGCAGTTTTATTTTGCAATAGTCGGAAAAAAGGTTTTCACACTATTGTAAATTTGCTTTGAAAACAGTTGTTTCATGTAGTACTGTAGTCATAAAAAGAGACATATTCGTGGTGTCATGGAAATGTGCTAGAGAGGTCACCACAAAAATAAATTCATTGTGAAAGTTTGTAGATTTACAGTATTATAAACATCCTTCTCTAACGATCAGACTTGGCGTGAAGTTTTTTTTGTCTAATTCTGGTACACATATTAAGTGGTGCCAGCTGGTTTTAGCTTTGAGTGTTACACTTGAAAGATATTTAATGAAGCAAAGGATTGGATTATATCTACTGGTATATACATGTACATTTGTATGGACAGAGCCGCACGGAAGCGAAGTGTGAAGACTGGGCGACTTCTGCCTACCCATGTCAGGGACCCCAGCAGCAGTATAATCAAATAATGTATACTACTATTATATATCATTCCCAGCTTCGAGCTTTGTGTGCCCTTAGGTGATACAATTACATATTTGTAGTCTTCACTCTTTTTATTTATTGTGGTTTCTGATTTCATTTTCTATTATGGTGCCAAGGGTCTTGAGATGTGATAACTGAATGTTGTAAGATGAGTCATTCTGTTACTGGTGATACAATTGACATATTTGTAGTCTTCACTCTCCATATTTATTGTGGTTGGTAATTTCATTTTCTATTATGGTTCCAAGGGTCTTGATATGTGATAACTGAATGTTGTAGGATGATTCATTCTGTTAGTATCCTGGGTAATATCATTTAGTTTCTTGAGCTAGGTAACTGTAGGTCAAACATGACTCGTAGCGAGCAGTCTTCTTGATCTTAATGTTGTTGCAGATCTGTAGTGTGTCTTAACTAAGTTGGTACTGTAAATTGTGAAATTTTTGCAGAAGTTTTGTATTTGTGGTAACAGTCTACAGCAAATTTATGACATCGTGAATATGAAGAAGAACTTTATTGCACGTCAATTGTACATGGTACAAAGTATGGCAACAGCTATTACATAAAGTACAAAAAAAAAGAGGTAAAGGATAAAGCTTAACATCCTAGTTAACATAACAATAAGGGCTAACATAATTCATTTATATAGTATCATAATGAAGTAGGTTAATCATTTAGCTTCAGTATTCTTTCTAATAACAAAGCAGTCCTTGATATATTTGCGTGTGTTTAATGTATTACTACTGAACTACAGCATTGTTTCAACTGTTAACTTAGAATACTGCAAAAACCTCTTACTAAAAATGAAGCCCCTTTGAAAAAAAGCAAACTTACAGTACTTTGTATTAAACTTGTCTGTACTGAACTTACTAACATTTCATTACCTTTTTATATGTCATCATACAGGTGTTTCTGTGCTTTCTTGCAATTAATTAGCTTCAGTGGTACGTTCCAAGTAAAGGTTGTTTTTTATGTGTTTTCTGGTTTGTACCGTTTGCTTCTTGCCACTGGTGGTAAATGGTACAAAGTAGAAAGCCAGACAAAAATACCTAAAAACAGCTGGAGAAAAACCTCTTCCTTGAGAATGCCTTTGGCCATGAGATTGCAATGGAATAAAGATTTATGATTTTTAAGAGTTTTTAATGGTATTCTTTTTTTGGGTGCGTTTCCAGTCCCAACTTTGACCACCAGGCACCCAGTGAGTTCACAGCCAACTGTAACTTGGACTGTGACTGTCAAAAATAGCCGAAGCCAAACCTCTGCTTGAAGAATACCCTTTTCATGAGATTTGATTAAGATTCACCAAGAGTTTTTAATGGTATTCTTTTTTTGGGTGCGTTTCCAGTCCCAACTTTGACCACCAGGCACCCAGTGAGTTCACAGCCAACTGTAACCTGCACTGTGACTGTGCCATCCACTCGTACTCCCCCGTCTGTGGCTCAGATGGTATCACCTACTTCAGCCCCTGCCATGCAGGCTGTCATAAAGTCACCAACTTTCTATGGGACGGACAGACCACCAAATATGTGAGTTAACAATCTCATTAAAAACAACAACTTTGTTGTCATAAAAAAGTTGATCTTAGTTTAGCACACCATACAGCTAATCTTCCATTGGTTGTGACAGAGAAGTCAAATGCTTTTTAGCAGAATTTACAGGTTCAAATTTGTTTTATCATGGAAATTTCACTCGTTTTGAAAAGTACAATGATCAGTTGACTGTGCGTGCATGATGGGTGAGCGACATGTGGCCACGGGTGCGCCCTTGGGCAGGCTTCAGAATATTGCTGGCGTCTATGTTAATATTATTGTTGACTACTTTGTAGAAAAAGGTGAGGCGGTACTTAAATCATTTTCTTCAAATCCTTTGAGTGGTCACTAAAGTCAAGACAAGCATTCTTGCCATTCTTTTTCCATCTCTCTTTGCTTAAGAATTTTGAATACATGTAGGTGAGGTTCTTGCATTTCCTTTGTGAATCACTAGGAGGTGCTGCTGATCAGTAACATGCCTGTATTATCCCCCTTACAGAACTACACTGACTGCAGCTGTGTAGCAGTTGTCTCTGTGGAAACCATCAACACCAAGAAGTACCGCATCGAGGAGCAGAAACTGAGATATGGAGGCCATGTCATCACAGGTAGGGCTATACCATTGGAGTCAAAATTATTTAAGTGAAAGTTTATAGCAAGTTCATGCCCGGGGGCTAATTGCAAGTACATGGTGGAAACATAGGAGATGTACAAGTGACAATGAATGGTGATAAACATTATTGTAAAAATAGGCTACTCGAATCCTATTGTTGACTATTTCTAAACAGGTTGGGTTTGACTTCTTTTTTGGAAGCAGAGGAAGATGAAGTTCCTCACTTTTTCTACAATTTTTGGGTTCTGCGATTTTTAAAAAATTTCAAAATAGCCTTAAGTTAGTATCTACAAGTCATTAGATCTCTCTTTATATCAGAAACGTTGTCTCTGTATCTGCACAATATTTGGTTTTTGAGAAAATATAATTTACTGACAATGTGATTCATGATCTCAGTCAAACAAAGAATGTCTCTCCATCATATACATGTAAGTTATAGCCCCATGGCTTTATTGCTTGACTCAGACTAAGTTGTCTTCTCCTAGTTGTTTGTGGCTGATGTGATGATTTTTGTTCTGTGACAGGAAAATGTCACCGTGACTGCGGCACGCTGGCGCCGTTTCTGGTGTTCCTGTTCATCGTAACCTTCATCACCTGCTGCGCACAAGTGCCTGCCATGATGGTCACCCTCAGGTAAGGGCGCCGCTTTGTTTACTGGTTTGTATGTTTATTGTCATTGTCTAAGTCGAGATGTGGAGACAGGAACATGTGGAGACGCTGGTGTTACCTCTCTAAGGATGAACTGAACTGAACTGAAGTCGAGAAGGTTGTTTTTGTCTGATCTCATGGAGGTCAGCAATCAGACCCGAACGGCATCCTGCAATGCCCAACCATCGTAAGACGGGAACAACGGACACTTAACTGATTTAAACATGTCTCTAGTCTTGGATCAAGCAAGTTTAACAATCTAGCCACAGCGAATTTGCAGATTTTGCTAAGACAAATGTGGTAATGAATATGTTTTTTTTCTCTGCCCTCCCCATATATACAGGTCAGTGAAGAAGGAGGAGCGACCCTTTGCCCTTGGCATCCAGTTTGTCCTCTTCCGAACACTTGGTGAGTATTGCCTTTGATACACATACATGTAGAAGTATGCACTTTTTCTTCACACAGAAGTGGCAATATTGGCCAAGATTCTATATTTATACATCTTGGATACATCCATGCCTTATGTACGACATTTACACAGTAAATTAGAACTTATCAGCTAGGCTCAGCAAGGATACTTGGTTAATAGCATACTTTGATCCTAGTAAGAGAATTCTGTGCCATTTTCATATCAGCCAGTGGTTGAAGTAGTTAGTAGTTGCAATGTAGTTACAATGTAAAAAAAAATGCATTTTCACAAGTCACTGGTGATCCAATTTATTACATGTATTCCCATGTTTGCCCTTCACCCCTATATGTAAGGAGAATAAACAAACAAACAAACAAACAAACAAACGTTTATATGTAACTGACATACAGTATGAAACATCAGAAAATTACAAATGTCTAATTCTGCACCTGTTCCACCCAGCCTACATTCCCGCCCCAATCTACTACGGTGCCACCATCGACACGGCCTGCATTCTGTGGCAGCCGCTGTGCAACGGCGACAAAGGTGCATGCTGGGAATACGACGCCACCCGCTTCCGATTCCTCTACTTCGGCCTGTCCGCCGGGCTCAAGGCCATGTCCGTACTCTTCGTGTTCATGACGTGGATATCCCTGCGAAGAGCGGCCACAGAATACGTCGAGGACGCAGAAAACAGGAACACTGATCCGAGCAACGGCTCGACGTTTAGCGAGGAGGGAGCGGTGGGGTACGACGTATCATACGACGTGTCATTGGACGAAACGAGAACCACAATCCTCAGTGAGGACGGTAACATTAGTTTCCAATCACCGAGATCACTATGTCCGCCTCTACAAGACGGAATCTTAGCGTACGAGAGTCATGTCTGATGACAGAGTACTTAAAATAGAAATGGTTGTAAAAAAAATGTGTGTAAATGTTGGCTGTTTCTTTTCTCTGTGATGTCCAAAAGCGGCCAGATATTATGTAACAAGGACAAAATTACATGAAGACAATCTATAAATGAAAAATGTGAATTGCTTGCTGCGCATCTTCTATAGTCTAATCACAGAAATGGAAAGAGCCAACATTTCTTACAAAGCCCATGTACAAAATGTACTTAATGCCACCTGTACTCTTCACATGCTTTCCTGACCTGACCACCCCTTTACTGAGATGGATTGTTCCTATAGATACTGGTATCTACATGTACATGGACTGGCCCATCTCAGAACTGGGGGTGGCATTGAAAGCACTCTGTACAGGAAGTTGCCATGACCAAAGAGAGCACATATGGATGATAATATATTTTAAAACTTTGATGATAAAGGGTGTATAAATCAGAGGTAACGATAATGTACATGTAGACAATGTCGGCAGGGTAGTTACCGATATCTACGTCTGCGCATCGGACTTAACAAAATCTCTTCAGGAATGCTGAATTACTGCTCCAAATATCACAGGCTTTCTATCAAAGGAGGCCAAAATAACTCAACAAGAAGATGGTGTCAAAATAAAGAACTTATATATAATAGAGCTTACGTCTTGAACGACACTGCTTTGTCTTGAGAGGTTTTCGCATTGTTCCGTTGTCTTGTGGCTTGCCGTTTTAGAATGCCTTGTCAGTGTTGTTAAGTCAGTGCCTCGGGTGCAGGTTTTAACCAACAGCAAAATTAGAAGATGGTCAGGAATATTCTCTCTGCCGTAGTGTCGCGATAGTCTGTACCAGGGTTGTAGCCAGCCTGAAATCATTTTCAGTCCCCTTGATTTTGAATGGGAATCCTATCGAGCACCGAAGGCATGGCGTGACGTTGCGCGTCATTTCTAGGGGGTCTGGGTCCCAGAAAATTTTTATATCAAGACCCTCCGAAACACTATTTCCTGCATTTTGAGGTGCAAATTTTCCTTGTAGACTACGCTGTTCAATGGCATCTGTTTTGGTGAAGAAGAACACATGAGTTTCAGTTTTTTAAATCTTTACATTTTTGTCTGTCCCAGGGGACGGAATGGGGAAAACTTTTTTCAGTCCCCAGCTGCAAAATTCGTTCAAAGGACTGAAGGACAGGTGCTGGCTACAACCCTGGTCTGTACAATTACGTCTGTGTCGAACATGTTGGCAGCGTGTATAGAGTGTGCTTTAGCTTCGTTCACGTACATGTACATGTAAATCTTTATGTGGACATTAATTTTCTTTGAAGTAATGTCAGATGAAAACTTTGTCATTGAAATCAGATATTATCTTTCAAACTTGCCATGATCATTGTGTGTTGCTAGTTATTGGGTCAACTTTGTGTTAGATATATTTAGGGTTAGTGTTGTGTAAGTTCTTCATTTGAGAACAATTAATCCACGTTTTATGAATGCGTTTTGTACTTTTTAATGTTCTTGTATTGATGTCTGTTACAGCGTCAGTTATATTTGCCTATATTTTTAAAAAGTTGAATAGACTGCCAGTTATTCTACTTAAAGTTTAGGCAATAGTTAACTGCTTGATCAATGGTTTAAGGAAGTCAAAGTTATTGAAATTGTGATAGCTAGTGTTCAAATGTATTGTTGACCAATCTTTGCACATTAGCAAGTATAACATCAGTATTAAATGTACCTCAAAATCACCCCCATAGCAGGTAGCAATGCAAATTTTAAACAACAAAGAAACGAAAACTGTCAAAGTTTTATATTGTACATTGTGGTGTGTTAGATAATAAGCATGACTGTGTAGATAATATTTTTACAGAGAATAGATTACATTATGATTGAAGTGTGTGTCAGAAAAAAAGCTGTAGTAGTTTGTAGTGTACATGAAGTACTATTATTAGCAATTTTATCAAAAAGGGTCCACAGCCTAGAGGGACTTAAGTGCCAGTTAAGTTGTACTTAAAGTGGATATCTCACTGAGCTGTGACTCTTTGTCATCCCAACTGCATCCTAAATTAGATTTTTGTTACCCTTGACTTTGTGACGGGAATATCATACGTAACACATAACTTATGTGTTACGTATCACTTATGTCATAAGTATGACGTACACAGAAAGCGTAGAAAGATAAGTTTTTGTCAATCAAATCCGCTGAGTGGTTGGCTGCATTTTACGGTGTGGAGGTAAAAATGCCAAGTTACAGCGTCAGTGAGATACATGCTTAACTCTGAGCCAAATTTATGATATTGATATAATTTTGCCTCGTTTCCAAAGGTGATAGTAATTATCTTACGGATTTTGTGATCAATACAGAATATATTTCTGTAGCTGTAAAGTTTATCACTGAGAGAATCTTTAATTAGCTTCAATGTGTTCCATTTTGCATGGACAGGATTTGGACTGGCAGGACCATTTCATTGGACCATATGTGTCGGTTTGACACTGACGACAGCATTCATTGTGTGTTGTATAACTTTAGTTCACCTTTATCCGCAGGGTAACCTTTATCCGTTGTGTTGCTAAACAGGGTATCCAGGGATATCAAGTCAATGGACGGTAGTTTCAAATTGTACTATTTTCAAAATATTGCAGTTTGAAACCATCATCTGTCGACTTGATTTCCCTAAATACATTGTTCTTGAAAAGAACGAATAAGGGTTACCCTACGGATAAAGGTGAACTTGTATATCATATTTCTTTTGTCTCCATATTGTGAGAACTACAAGTATTATCATATGATTGTGTTAGATTATTACTATATTGTTGGGTGATTATATAGTGGTGTTTGTATCATTTTCAATGAGATGTTATCTTGATAGTACTGTAGATTCTGTGAAGGATCTTGATTGAGTTTCAATAAAGGAAGATATTATGAGAGACGTGTTCTGGTCATAGTTTATTGAATCGCTCCTTTTTTTTGGAGGGCTACACTGAGTTAATTTTGTGGATGACATCCTTTGGACGCCAAATGATGTGAACGCGCGTGTACACTCCAAGAAATTTTGGAGGCGTTTGAGAGTGGCACTACAAATTGGGCTCTATTAGGGACTATATCGTGAGAACAATGAATTGTCAAACTACTAAAGAGGAAATCCACTGCATGTCTTCATATGACATATTTAACTGATACAGAGAGGAATATCAATAGATATTATCTATTAGATCAGAAATAACTAGAATTCTGTAGTGGTAAATTGTGGCAATATCATATGATATTTGAAAGTTATAAGTTAAGTCAAATATTATGTAAATCAGGGCCTCATTTATGAGAAAATGCTACAATATTCGTCTTTGCTAAGATGAGTCTTTCATACTTATTTCTAACTAGGTTTGAGTCATCTGAAAATCAATATCTTTTAATGGATTAGTCTGACATTTGACAAACACCTTAGCCACACTGTAACGTATGCTATAATCACTTCACGAAGGATTGTGTCCTATGGGATTGTGTTTACTGTTAATTTTATGCAGGTATTCAGGGCGATTGTAAAAGTTAAATACCTCTTTCCATCAAAGATACCTTAAATGCAGTATTCCCACCCTTTCTGTTCCACGAAAACAACTCATTGGTAACAATCGACAGCTTTATTCTCTCTGCGTGTCAAGGGCGCTCCTAAGCGAATTAAAAACGAACGGCAGAAAAGTAATATTGCTAATACGATTTTACATTGATAATTCAAGAGCGACCCCTAGCAGTCAATGAAATAAATGCTTCAGATTGACGAGCATGTAATGTATTAGCTACACGCTGATTGGTTGATTAATTCCAGTTTACCAATCAGCATATAACACTGTTTGATGTGCAATGAAATAATACAATTATCTGAATGTACATTCTTACGACCAATCAGCATCCAAATCATCTTCAGACCGCACAACACAGTTTTTATCCGCTGTGTAATTAATAACATTTGCATATCATTTGTCGATAAGCCACCGAGGCCTAAACTTCACTTTCTGGTGGTAAAAAAAGTCGGCTTTAAAATAGTATTTAGAGTGTCATAGTAGCTGCACATTGATTGGCCAATCACTTTTTGTTGACCAATCAGCATATAACATTGTTTGATCTGAAGTAGTATTACAATACAATTATCTGAATGTACATTCACACGACCAATCAGCATCAAAATCATCTTCAGACCGCACAACACAGTTTTTATCCGCGGTACAAAGTAGTACGGCCGAAATCTTGATTAATTCACATTGTTGCCGCGTTATTACCGTCATTTGTATATCATTTGTCAATACTTTCACGTGAAAGCTATCGAAGCTTGAACTCTAGTGTGGTGGTGTTATAATAAATCGATTTTTATCCGCGGTACAAATTAATGCGGCCGATTCTTGAAACTACTAGTATGCTACACTTGCTGCAATGATATTTTTGGTCACTAGTCGGCGCTTTAGTTAGATCCATTTAATTCATCAGATGCAATCTCTACGGAACCGTCATACATAGATGATAGTAACTACGTGAATTCATGTGAGCTCCTAGCATACCAGAAAATTACGGACAAAGCCAGTAAGAACAGGATATAACTTGATACTCTTGAAGATGTGCAGTTGTATTAAAGTTCTCCAACTCCTCACAATCAATGAATCACATTTCTGGATATAATAATTATACCTAAAAGTTTTTCAAACGAGTGTGAAACTTTGAAACGGACTTAAGGGGGTGTCAGAGTGTCACAAAACAATGTTTACATTAGTAAGTAAAAGGCCAAAGTTGTGATAGCAAATCGCATAAGGTCTCGAAGCAGAAGTTGGTGTTAAAGATCGTAATGTTTTCTGAGTGACGAGTGGTCTTCTCTGACAGACTCCTACCACATATAAGTAGATGAGCAGTTGAGTGAAAGGTGATATGGGATAGCGGGTGATATCCACATATATCCATAACCTGCTCATAACGTACACGATATAATGTATACATGAATGTAGGTGGCGCTTCGAAGGGCGGGCATGGTGTTACAGGGGCTCCTCGCACGGCGCCTAAAAACTATCCTCTACATGTCAATTAGTGTCTTGAATGTCATTCTAGATATGTGATAAGATGTCTGGACCTGTTTTTGAAGGTCTCAGCAGGCGAGATATTGCGCGACAAAAATGTGACGAAAGGGTCTCGAGGGTCCGTGTTTGAGTTCAAATTTCTCATAATCTGCTGCGAAGTGGTATTTGATACTGGCATGGCTAAAAAGCGTAAGAAGTGATGTGTTTTTGGTGCAAATTGGTTTTGGGTCCGAGTGTCACTTCCTTGTATTCTACGCCTTGGAAGTGATTCGCCCGTTGACCCAGATTCCCCGTCCATATGCGGTCTGTGAGCCGTGTTGCTATGCCTCGCGCGTCGGGTTATTGTAAAAATCTCAGTGTTACGATTTTCTTTATCTTTTGCTTGATTAATCTTCGGTGTAGTCTCTTTCCGACAATATCAGTAATTTTCATGACTAAAATATAGGTAGTGGGTTTATTTCCACATCAAAATTCCCCTTTTTTTGCATACTTTTTTACGTGAAAAAAATTTTCTCCCCCAAACATTATGAAAAGTAGATAGAGTGAAGAAACTGAAACCCGGCTGTTCTTAAAGCTGGAGCGATACCCTTCATTCCCATATACGGCTTTTCTGCTTTAGATTTATTTTCTTGAAGAGACGGCCTCTCGACTTTTTTAAGGTTCCGGTTCGGAATTTCAAGTGTCCATATATATATGTTTATTGATATAATTCTTTTGGTTACATTATTGTCTAATGTATAATTTTTACACGTCTATTCAATCTTGTTACTTTGGAGGAAGACTTTGTACAAGCCACGAGGCTTTTTTTCTTCCCCCTGCATGTACTTTCATCCTTTAATTTGTTTTATGTTAACTTTTTTAAAGATTGTGCAAAATAAATAAAATTAAATCAAAAATCAGATATCTAAATAGTCCCTAAGAATAAGACGCAAATCAGAGGTTGTTTCCATAGTTCTGGCTCTAGATTTTTTGGCTATCGCTTTAGAAGTCTATAATCTTTTATACTTCTCTAAATGCTTGTTATTCGTAGCGTTTTATGGTGTCGGAGATTTGATCGTGCGGCGAACACTTCCTGGTATTAGTGCGCGCGATAGCGGTAAAGCGTTTCGTCGCCTGATTACCCAGATCGTACGTTCTATGTGCGTTTTGGGTGTTTTAGTGCCATCGGAGCTCGCGGAAAACGCATTGGATAACTTTTTTTCCTTTTTACTCAGTATGCAGAAGAAGTCGTGACCTTTATTGCCACATCAGTCATTATCCCAGGAAAATTCATTTTTTTCCGTGTAGCGGCCTGTAAAAAATGGCCCCAAATTAGCAATTTTTGGATGAAAAGCTTATATTTTTGATGGTTTTTACCAAAAATAACATTTCTACAGAAAATGTCAAATGAGTCTGTTGGTCAGCGATAACACAACCTTTTCTATCGGAAACATTGAATTATCCGAAAACCGATGTTTTGAGAAGCGCTAGTGCTTTTCTCAGAGACAGTCAAATCGGCTCCAAATTATAAAAAAAACTCCGAACCGGAACCTTGAGGTTCTTTTAAGAGCCCTTAAGAGCGGCGACGCGATGAGCGACTGCCATGTGTCCCCAGCCATGCCCCTGGCCAAGGCGCTCGTGATAGGCACCCTAGTTTGGGGGATAGATGTCTCTTTCTAGCCATATGTTGCGATTATACATGCCCGTGGTTCCCAGGCCACGATGACGTCATAGGCCTGGACAGGTGAACACCCGGTGTCACCGCCTCAGGCGCCCAGGCGGCTGCAGAGGCCGGGTCTTTCGCGCCAGGTCGACGCGGACGGCCGACGGGCATGTCTTGGTGCTAAAATTCGGCGGCACTTTCTTGGCATATAAAAAATAGGAGTAAAAGAACCCCGCTCAATGCATTGCAATGGGGAGAGGTTCTTTTAAGAGCCCTTAAGAGCGACGACGCGATGAGCGACTGCCATGTGTCCCCAGCCATGCTCCTGGCCAAGGCGCTCCTGATAGGCACCCTAGTTTGGGGGATAGATGTCTCTTTCTAGCCATATGTTGCGATTATACATGCCCGTGGTTCCCAGGCCACGATGACGTCATAGGCCTGGACAGGTGAACACCCGGTATCGCCGCCTCAGGCGCCCAGGCGGCTGCAGAGGCCGGGTCTTTCGCGTCCTGAAAAATGGCTAAAACGACTGTCAAATTGCTAGATTTTCCTCTTTTCGGGAATGGGGAGATGGTGAAAGGCTCGCAAAGGGGTTTGGATTTTTAAAACTTTGTTATCAAAAATATGACCATTTGAGATTAAGAATGACAACATTGAGACAGTTCACACACGGATATTGGATTAGTTTGTTACACCTTCTTCTAAAGCAATAGAAACTACCCCCTGATGAAGGAACAACGATAACTGATTTAATATTTGTTATGCCATGGAATCGGTATCTTTCTAAATATTTTCTATAACTTTTATGATCTTTTTTGAGATCGTACATATCAGTTTGGGGGTATGATTCATTAGATTAAGCAAAAGTGGCCTTTCATGCTGCTGAATTTGTAATGATAAATGCGGTATGATTTTGATGTGATTTTAAAATACAAATGCGAAGGTTTTGCCAGAACAGGAGCACAGATTGAAGGGAGAGCAAAAAGTTGACATCATAGGAGAGTATCTGTATTTCTTTCACAAATATAAATGTTGACTTTATGTAGATAATAATTGCAGTAGAATTTTTTGAAGAATGACGAAAAGTTATGAGACGGAAACATAACTCGGTATGATGACTCAGTTACAACTTGTTATCATTATCATATGCATAATTTATCTATTTGATCTTGTGGTTATGCGCATAGATGCCATTTGTTATCAAATAACGATAGATGTATTTCATATTTGTTTGCTATGATGTATTTCTGACCTAATAGCCAGTCGTTTTGTTTGTGAACTGCCTTAGATGTTGCCATCTTTGATTTAAAGTGGTCAAATTTGGGACGAAAAAGGCAAGTAAGACACAAAAAATTTCAACCCCTTTGCGAGCCTTTCATTATTTCCCCATTCCTAAAAAGAGGGAAAGTTGGCAATTTAACAGTCGTTTTAACAGCTTTTTCTGGACGCGACCGGGAGCGGTACTGCAGCTTGGGCTCTCATAGGGTATTTGGTCCCGACTTTTAAAATATGAAAATGAACAAGGTTTTACGCTTAAAGCATGTTATAACTTTCTCAAATAGGTCCAGACATCTTATCACACATCTACAATGACGTTTAAGACACTAGTTGACATGTTAAGGGTAGTTTTTAGGCGCCGTGCGAGGAGCCCCTGTAACACCATGTCCGCCCGTCGAAGCGCCGCCTACATTTATGTCTACATCATATTCTGTACGTATTGAATTAAGGTCAAGAATAGGTGGACATCATCAGTTTTCCTTTAACAATTTTATTCCTTTATTTATTTATGTTTATTTGGGGGAAGGGGACTGTTTGGTTGTCACGATCTTTAGTTAATTTCAAATAAATTAAGTAATCTTTGCAATTTCTGAGGCGACAAGAAAACTCACCCTGTTGGTGAGTTCTTTGATACCTTGGTTGTGAACAATTGTCCTTCTTGGTTTGCTAATCGTCCTTCATTCATCCCGAAAGTATTTATGGTGAAAGAAGTGTCTATACGTATAGGAAATACATGGGTAGGGTCTGGATGGGTTTAAAGAGTGTCATATCCTTTTACAACTCAGATTACGTAATTCACAACAAGTGGAATTCTACAAAAGAAATCGGCCGATTATGTACCGATTGACACTTAATCTATTGGGAAATAAAACTCTTTGTCACCCTTTTATTAAGGTTATTCATTTTCCACGATGCCCTATATCTGTCTCTTGCCCTACGTATCAAAGATATTGGCAGGCAGACGTAGGCAAGAATGGCCACTACTAGCCGTCAACCGAAACCTTTTCTTAGAGCAAGGAGGTTGAAAAAGGGAAGAATACATGTACATCAAAAACGAATGAGAGCTAACCTATACAATAATGCGAGAAATCTAGCTTTACAACTACCCCCAGTCCTGGAGTTTTAATACAACGACTCTTCCCATATTTTCATTTTAGCCTCAACCAGGTCATCCTGCATGTAGCCTTTAGTACGGGACATGGATCGAAGAATTCGGCAAAAGGTGGAATAATTGGTGATGATAACTTGGTGGCCTACATTCCCTCTCACATATAACGAAATAAGCCTTTTCAATTCTATACAAAGGGTTAATTACTGGGTCACTCTGATTTAGGCTGACATCGTATTTCCAAACCGGGGCCTGGCCGGGCTTTTTATGAAACGAAAATAGAAATGTATACGTAAAATTTCCTCGAAATCGTCTTCCGGGAGGGACGTAAAACGGGGGTCCCGTGCTCGAGGAGGTGCCTCGACCACGTTAAACAGCCTCATTACTCATACTTGGGGTACCTACTGGCTGGCAAAATACACCAGATTATTATTATTATTATCATTATTATTAAAACCATCATCATCGGTCGACGTGATCAAATGTAGACATGTTCGCACATGTCTACACACGACGGGGTTATACCGCCCCTTACGGGGTGACATACCCTTTCGTAGGCTAATTACAAGACGGGGATGCGCCAGGTCTCCCGTCCGGGTGAATGATGTAATTCACCATGTGGCTGATACGAGACAGAGGTTCGCCAGGCCTCCATCCGGGTGATTTGAAGTGAATCACCAACTCCCGACAGAAGGATTTGCACCAACGCACACCGCACCATCGCACGTGTGGGGGTTCTTTAACGTGCATGGGGTATGGCTCTCCCCATACACGGGACCTCCATTTAACGTCCTATCCGAGGGACGACTCATTTTTCACTTGAGTAAAGTGAGGAAAGTCGTGTAAAGTGCCTTTCCCAAGGGCACAAGACCGGCAACACGGTAGGCGGATTCGAACCGGCGACCTCTCGATCACGGGCCGAATACAATACCACTGTGCTACGCGGCCCCACCGTATTAAAACCATACACCAATAATGCCCACGACTATTCTCGTTACGTCTTGTGTAGTTTGTCTTTTATATCATACTTTTCCTCTCCGAAAGCTGCCCGGCCGGAACCCGGTTTGGAAATGTGACGTAGGCCTAAGAGTAGAGCCGGTAATGTTAGGGTTATAGTTCCAAACCGGGCCCGACCAAGCTGTTTTTAAAAACGAAAAATAAATGTATACACAAACAGAAATAAATACAAACCACGACTCCCCCTATTACGTTTTGTGCATATTTCGACTTTTCGTTCCCGAAAGCTGCCCGGTCGGGCCCCGGTTTAGAAATGTTACCTAAGCATAATCAATGCATTTTACGTAAAGCGTACGTGACCACT
>NC_049995.1:7720460-7743008 GCF_000003815.2 Branchiostoma floridae
GTGGGGATGATTTGCTATCTCTCTACCTTCATGCCAGATTCTGGCTCATTTGGCCCCCCAAATAAATAAAAAGTTAACTCCATCTGAAGATTTAACAGGAGGAGAAGAAGAAATATGACAAAAGACAACATATTTCAATCCATGGGTTGAAACATAAATAGCTTACGAAACACATTAATTCCTAAGTGTTCATATAACCATGCTTATTGGTACATCGTGTCTACAATCGATTAAATCCCAATTAGTCAGTCAGTCAGCGTGGCGCTTTTGGGTTACAAAACTCAGAGGAATCCAGGTTAGGTGAAGTGACAGTGGAGTGACAACTGACCAACAACGTTAGAAGGTGATCTCGACGTCGGCGTAACCAAAGTCAGGTCTGTCGCTGTACATCTGAGAACTCATCATCACCAACGCAAGGTAAGTTTATAACATTATACTGGGTTATACAATAATACAGCCCTCTGGCTGGCAAAGCCAAGACGCATCATACTCAAACAGAGCTGTTCACATTGCTTTCTATAACGAATTTGCTGCTGGCAAATATATATCTATACCGTAGAACCAATAGTGTAAATGACATGCTAGACCCTATTTGTTGATGTATTCGTACCTATAGATATCCATATATGTGTGTTTAGTTGTACTGTAAGTAGTTTTTTTTAAATACATGTAGAACTTACGAAAGTCACTGTACTTTTGTCGTGTCAAAAAAGATTTATCTACTTTGTTAAAAAATGTAATGTGGTAGTATATGAAGACTATGAGCGCGCCACTCCAATAAATAAACATCACCACTTCGAAAGTCTTCGAAGGAGGCTAGTGATGCATCAATTAGACGGTTATGTTACAAAATTGTGTTAGATAGATCTATACAGGGGCGGGGGTACAACCATCAATGCCCTTGGTTTGTTGTTTAGGTTTTTGGGTGACAGAGTTAATTTCAAGATTACCACACATTTAAAAGTGTGTTAATAAACCAAGGGGGTGAAAAAGGAAGGCTTCCATTTTTAACCTCTTTGCAAACAAACAAAAAACTTATTTTTTGGGGAGAGAGTGAGATTGCTCAAGGATATCATAACCTCATGGAATTTGTAAATACTGTTCATCAAAACAGCGGAAGGCGAATGAAACTTTATTAATTTAACCATGCCTAAGTACATCGTTTCTCCAATCGATCAAACTTCAATTAGCTAGTCAGTTGTGGGCCCAATTTCTTAACAAAACTCAAGGAGTAGCCAGTCTTATAATTATGTCTTCCGACAGAGGAGGGACAGTTGGAGTTGACCAGGAGCAGTGTACCTGACACAATTCATGCACAGTTTATGGATGTTTTGATTTCTCTACCCCCCATATATCGAAATTACTCGTATTTAGATTGTTTCCTTCCCAAAAGCAGGTGTATGTGGCGAGTAAAATACAAATGATTTTTGGCCGTTATGCAAGCAAAGAAAGCGGCCGTAAGAAAAAGAAAAGGGCTATATAAAAGATAACCAGTATGCGAAGGAATGTGTAAATACTGTGCATCTAATATATATATATATATAAAGCAGCGGAAGACGAATCAAATCTAATTTTCAGGTGTTCATTTAATCATGCATAAGTGCATCGATCCTTTTTTCCAATCGATGAAACTTCAATCAGTCAGTCAGCGTGGTGATATTTTGTTACAAAACTTAAGAACGAGTCCGGCGTAAGTCCATAGGCAGCGAAGAGACTGCTGGAGTTCACCAAGAACATTGTAACCAAAGTCAGGTCCGTCGCTGTTGCTGTACATCGGAGGAGAACTAATCATCACTAGCGTAAGGTAAGTTTATAGCTTTCTACAAGTATCTCTGCGTAAGACTCTGGTAAAGCCCTTTGACAAGGCAATGCGCATCCAGGTTTTCGTATTGCCTTTAGTCTAGAAAAAAAACTCCTTGATTTCATGGTGTTTGTTGTTTTGTGTAGCAAGAAATGGATAACAGTAGAAAATAGCAACCTACCTACGGCACTTTCATTCGTGATCGAGCACAAAAAGTACAATGTACATGAAAACATGCTACGGACTAGGGCCTACATGGCCTCTTGGGGTGGCGCAATCTACTAGCTGATTAGCTGATGTTGGGAAGGTTAAAATTACATTTTTCCCGTGTTTTTCTTCTCCCTCTTTCGTGTCAAATCCATCCTCGTTTCACACAGGAAATGACACTTAGAAAAACGCAACGATTTAGCTTTGGTTGAAAGTACCGATCTTGGGTGTGGTTGGCGGCGGTGAAGCATTAAAATAAACAATTCTTTCGTGTCAAATCCATCCTCGTTTCACACAGGAAATGACACTTAGAAAAACGCAACGATTTAGCTTTGGTTGAAAGTACCGATCTTGGGTGTGGTTGGCGGCGGTGAAGCATTAAAATAAACAATTATTTCGCAAAAATGTGGTAGATATACAAGGAAATAGAAATTTATCCAGAATATAATAAACATCAATGGCATTCAGGTAAGGTCTTCAAAACGCACAGTGTTCTATCCGAACCCAAGTTCATTCATTAGCTTCGAATTCGTTTGTCCACAAAGAAAGAAAAAGAATTTTCAGAGGCGGTTATAGCCTTCTTGGTCTGTATGACATTATTCACGCACTCTTTACAGCTCTTTGAATTTCTACTCAATATATATTTCTCTTATTTAGATTATTTCCTTCGCACAAACAGATAAAATGAGGCGAGTGAAATTCAAATGATTTTTGGCCGTTATGCAAGCAAAGTAGTGTGGTTACGAAATGTGCTTTCCAAGCAGATGTTAGGCTCCGTTTGGTTTTGTAACAGGTGTCAATGTATCAATGTATGTAACGTCGGACGGTCAGGGGTCACGTGATGAAAGCGCGTGACACATTTTTCTATTTTGTCTCGGTTTCCGCCTGATTTTAGGCTTTTTTTTAAATTTATTTTTATTTTGTCAGGTTTTCATTTTATCCGCTTAAGGACATAGATGCCATTGAGACAGTTTGGCTGGCGGACAAATCGAAAACCTGACTTAAAAAAAAAACAGCAGAAGCGTAACCTCTGCTTAGAGAAATACCAATTGCAAGGCCGTTTTATTACCCTTCCTTCGACACAGGACATCCTTAATAGCAGAAAGCCTCTCATCATTGAGTATTCGACATCTTTCGCAGGAAAAGGGGCGCATTTTCTCGCTGACTGTACCGACCTTTGTGAGGAGTTTCTTGCTCGGTATACTAGCTGTTTTCATAACGTGGAGTAGCATTTAACTGTTACTAATTGTGCGATGATCTGACGAAAACAGTCTTTGACATTTTCCATTATCTTTTCCTTTGTCTCTGCCTCTTTTTTTAAAACCCTGGACGGGTCCTTGCGCAATAGCCGTAGCCTGGTACTCAGTCGTGTTAACGTTATAACCCCCAAGTCTCTTCTGTCCTCTCCGCAAATACGTAGAGGACAGAAGAGACTCGGGAGCTATTATACAAATTGATACCAAGCCAGTACAATAGCCCTGGCTAGAATTCAACGTGGTTGGAGTGAGGAAAGTCGTGTTGAGTACCCCAGTACATACAATTATCTATTCTGCAACCTTTAAAAATCTGGGTGATCCCACCAACTTCTAGCTAGGAATACCAAAAATCGAACCAACAAACCTCTAATAATCGCTATCAGATCTGTTGTTCGATGCCTAATGCCCCCCTCACATTAGGCGCGATTTGATTGGACGACGAGTCTGCGAGCTCTAAATTACGAGGAGGCATGACCCTGGCGGGAAGGGGAAACTCTGTCATTTCTTCGTCGGCAGCAGGGTCATGCCTCCTCGTAAATTAGAGCTCGCAGACTCGTCGTCCGATCGAATCGCACCTAATGTGAGGGGGGCATGAGTCACCCGGCAATTCGATCGACGCCATGAGTCTAAAATGAATGTAAATAGGTCATGTTTTAGATTTGATTTGGTACAAGCGGTAGGACTCGGTTTTAATTTGTTCGGTTTCTTGTCTAGGCTACAGCAAGTAAATCTTATGGATGACATCATCCCCATACTCCAAATTTGATGAGAAAAAAACAAGATGAGTAGAAAACAAGTTATCTAGATTTTCAAAATAGACGCAATAAACGTTGTAACAAAAATTGAAACGTTAATATGTAACGGGGTACCCTTAATCTAACTGTTAGTACTACGATGTAATTTCTTCATTGTACACTCTGCACGTAGTCTTGTAATTTGTATAATGTAATTTGTTCCTTGTATATTCTGCACACTGTCTGTTTGTCTGTTTGTGTTTGTAGTCATTATAACTCAAGAACCTATGGATGATATTTGGTAAGTTGATAGGGACTGGAAAGACGAAGGTCAAGATCGATTTTGGACCCCTTGTACGTTTCCTTGGTACTGCAACGGAATTTCCGTTTTCATGTATCAATTGACCTGCATGTGCTATGGTATTAATATTTTGATGGCAGATAGCTTGTGATGTAAGGAAGAAATGGTGTATGCTTGGGCCCTCTGACAGCTTGCTCTGGAACTGCATGGAAATTTTGTCCAAATCTTATGGAACGTAGGAACGATGGATTTCTATGATATTTTTCTTCCTTGTACATGTACTTTCCAAGATATTGAGGTGTGGATCGCTCTTTACTAGGAAGTGGGTCAGAAGGCGTTTAAGTAATGACCTGAGGACAGCTATATGATCACATCCATGTCAGGGGGTCTGGCCGGGTCGTAGGTCACTACAACCATATTTGTCACCATGGAAATTTGAGATATTGTTGACTGTTGAGCGATATCCAATTGGCACGCGACATTTAGTACATGTATAAGCAATGACCTGATTGGTCAACTTGGGTACAGCTAAAGAGGAAGCGCCTTTCAAATTGACAAGGCAGACGTAGTTTTGCGGGACCTGCTAATGATGATCAAATAATCATCGGAAGAAAAGTAACTTCGTAAGCTTAATCTTTGTAGGCCGGTATTCAATCATTAAAAGGATTCAACATCTAGCCAAGTGGTAAGTCAGTTCGCGTTACAACGGCATCCACAGCAAAAGATTCAGTCTTTTTTTCTATTCACTTTTGGACTAGACGAGGACAATGTGGCACTACTGCACTCCAGCTATGGTAACTTATATCAACAGTGCCACAGTCACAGTACAGACAGAAGGCAAAGGTAGGTCTTTTCTTAACCTCCCGACCGAAGTCAGGTACCCATCTTTTACACCTGGGTGTAGTGAGGAAGGTCGTGTAAAATGTCTTCTCCAAGGGCATAACGTCGGGGGCACGGCGGGTATCGAACTAGGGACACCTAGATTCCAAGCCCAACACTCCGCCCCTTTTTTTATTTAATATTTTACATTTTTTTTATATTAAAAACAACAACAACAGTACATTTGTCAACCACTAAGACTATAGAGTTTGTACAGTCGAGTACTATTGCACATGGGGGGATAAAACGTTACGCCATGACGTCTTTGTTTCTATTACAGCTGAGTCACCATGGCAGCCGAGCCGCTGTATTTCGGCGTGTGGGACTACGTGGTGTTCTCCGCCATGCTGTGTGTGTCGGCAGGCATCGGGGTGTACTACGCCTGCACGGGAGGCAAGCAGAGCACGCAGAGGGAGTTCCTCGTGGCTGACCAGGTCAGTCACTTCAAAAGTAGTTCACGCGCATTGAACATACTCTGTACACTTTGTAACTCCAAAATATTGAAAATGAATTACATTTTGTATCGGAGTGTTAGTTGTACACTGATGTAAGCAATTCTTTTATCAATGCCATAGATTTATAATTAGATACACGAGCTAAGCAGTTAGTAAAAGACGAAATATTTGTATATATAAACATAATCTGACAATATTGCACCGCAAAAACTCTGTAGTTATACACTTGTTTCAAGAAGAGCAAAGAGACATATATTTGACCATTTTGTGAACGATAGAAGTGTGTTTTGTGAGTGTGTGTGTGTGTGTGTGGGGGGGGGGGGGGGTTAGTCGTATCATGGCCTATGTCACATTTCAACCGGGTATATTTCGGGAACAAAAAGGATGAGACAGAAGACACCAAACTATACAAGACGTAAAGAGAATAGTCGTGGGAATTATTTGTACGTATACATTTTTATCTTTTGCTTCCACAATCAGCCCAACCGGGCCCTGATTTGGAAATGCGACATTAGCCTTGACGTTTATTTTGTCTGTTTGTTTATTTCGCACATAAAAGCAAAAACAACAACACTAACTTTTACTTTCTACCCCACAGTCCATGCCAACGTTACCGGTGATGATGTCCCTGCTAGCCTCGTTCATCTCCGCCATCACGGTGCTGGCGGCCCCGGCAGAGGTGTACAGTAACGGCACCATGTTCTGGTTCTTCGCGGTGTCGGGGTCCTTCAGCATGGTGCTGGTAGCGAGGCTATTTGTGCCGACCTTCTACAACCTGGGGCTGACAAGCACCTACGAGGTTAGTGCATCTAAAGATTGAAACAAAATAGATCTAACCCAGTAGGTCACGTTTATGCAGGGGTAACCTATATCCGTTGTTTTTGAGAAAACAGGGATTAAGGAATATCAAGTCGATGCATATATGGATGGTGGTTTCAACTTGCAATATCGATGGATGGTGGTTTCAACTTGCAATATATTCAAAATATGTTGCAAGGATTGGGAAAACCGTTGTTCGATAGCTGTCGCTTCAATAGGAAGAGGAATTATGACGAAGATTGATTTTCACTTTCACATGAAAATAACGGTTATTCTAATATTATTTTTTCCTTCATGTACAGTACCTGGAAATCCGGTTCTCCAAGACAGTTCGTTTAATCTGCACCGTCCTCTTTGTGGTCAACATGGTTAGTACAACACATTTGATACAAACCGTCAACAAAAATCTAGACTACAGAATACTGTTTGTACTTTTACTGTACGAATACTGTTTGTACATTTACATGTAATGTGCAAATACTGTTGGTGCATTTTCAAAACGTGACCTTTTGAACACTGTTGAAGTACAAATGAAAATCAGCAATGCACTAGATTACTACAAATACACAGCCTGTTATTGATACTAAGTAAATCATGTTGTCCCGCTGTAGCTGGTGTATATGGGACTTGTTCTCTACACACCATCCTTGGCTCTGAATGCAGGTGAGTGGAAACCTACAAACGTACGAACAAAAGTTCACCGGTGCACCGTTCATTCTAAGCCCTAATGCAATGTAATGTTCAGCCCCTAGTTGCGAACAGAGTCTGGTTGCCATCTGCCCAAATAAAAACAATAGACTATACTGGTAGAAGACGGAAACACAATATGATCGCGCGCCTTTAAGCGAGCACTATTGATGACTAGAAAATCCGAGATTTGCTCGCGAGCAAATGCAGCATATTTCATGTTGGCCCGCTCCACCCTTGTAACAAATTTAAGGTCGACAAGAAGAAGGAGGAGAAGAAACGACATAAAAACAATAAACATCAACCAGTATATATAGTAGATATATATAATGGAATCAATTATCTGAGATACGGCCACTTTTAAAGTAGGATTATTCAAGATTGCCTTTGTAAAGCTGGTTTAATCATGAAGTCACCATGTACCAGTATTGTGTTGGAGAAACTTCCCTGTATAGTTTATGTGTTGTCTTGTTGTATACTTGCAGTGACTGGCCTGACGCTTTGGGGAGCAGTCCTGGGAATGGGATTGGTCTGTACATTCTATACTGCCTTGGTGAGTGACGTGTATACAGAAGCTTTAGTTATGGCTATCATTTCACTGGACTGTTCAAAAGTGGCACAACACGCCGAAGGGGCACAACGCACCACTAGGCGTAATTTGTCGCGTGAAACTGCGATTTTTTGAAAGTGGCACAAATGGGTGCCATGTATCGTAAGTGAAAATCATTTTATCTCTGTAAATCTCTTTCTAATGTATCTTTCCCGTAGAGGCTTTACCCCCGGCCGGACCCCGAAGCTACAAATTTGTCCCGGTGGACTGCCGGCTACCACTGGGGGAATCTTTCGGTCTCTTCCCGATTAGCGCACGGCGTCTATTTGTTACCCTGCCCCGGGTTGATTTTAAATCCGAGACAAAATCATCATGATATTGGACATGATACCCGGCCGTGCCCCAAAATAGCCCGCTAGCGCAGGGTGCCAGACAGGATCAGGTCGGGGTCACGCAAGACAGTGAAAAAAGTCCGTAAACTATCCGGCGGCGCCCCTTTCTCTAAGTAAGACTAAGAGTGTCCGAAGCTTTAAGCAAGCTATACGCAACGGGCTAGTTCTCAGTTAAGTCTTATCTTTCGTTGTGTTTCACAAAGTGGGGTGTCCTTTTCTTCCAGGGCGGTATGAAGGCTGTGATGTGGACGGACACGTTCCAGGTGGTAGTGATGGTGGCGGGGTTTCTCGCCGTCATTATCCAGGGGACCATAGAGGCAGGGGGCCCGGCTAGAGTCTGGGAACTCAACCGACAGGGACAGAGGCTGGAGTTCTTCAAGTAAGAAGTGATGTTGTTGATGAAGGATTGTTGTTAGCCTAAATCTACTAATCGAATGTTTAACCGAATTTCCTAGTCTTCGTCGGGACTTTCACAAGCTTACTTTTGATGAGTAACTTTACAGAGAAGTGCTGTCATTTATGTTCTAAGATCCCCCTAAGCCTGTATCATCCCCCGTCTCGGTTAACCTAAGAGTCAGTCATACATCGATTTTCCGCCACGGATTTATCTTGGACCATTGGATTGGTTACACAACGTACCGCCTTGAGGTGCCCGGAATAACATGGTCTTCAAAAGAGAAGAAAGTCAAAACCAAGAATATTACTCAGGTGACCAATTAAAGTCTAGTCTATGCAGACAGGTGGTCACTATAGACATCATTCTTAATGCTTGTTTTTGTTAATTTGAAAAAATGGTAAAAGCAAAAAAGAGGCACATTAGCCATGTACTTCGTATTTTAGAGGTGGTGACTTGTAGAGTCTTGACTTTATATTGAACGATTACGCCTGCTGGAAAGCTTGTTAGTGTTACGTCGATGTAGGTTAGACATCCAGGTAATAAGATACACCAAAAAGTAGTTACTCAAGCAACTGGATATGGTTTTGAAACGTGTCAGTGTCACTGACGAAGGATAGTGGATTCTATCCGAAACGTCTGACCGTTTCAAAACCATATCCAGTTGCTTGAGTAAATACTTTTTGGTGTATCTTGTTAGTGTTGTTTTCCTCCCTTCTTCTGCTACTTCTGTCCGACTGAAGTTTTGACCCCGACCCACGAGTCCGGCACACGACCTGGAACATCCTAGTGGGAGGAACGTTCTTCCGCTGCTCCATGTACGCAGTGAACCAGGCACAGGTGCAGCGGTACCTAAGTTGTCCCTCCATCAAAAAGGCACAACAGTAAGTTTAGGTCATTCCTTTTTTTTATTGTGTTTATCAATAATGCCCTTGTTCTTTTTTAAATGCTAGTATGATGCTATCTCAATGGAAACATCTACTTTTAACTTCTATTCTCTACATGATATTTATTTAGCAACTGTAAAAGAAAACAGCCCAATAGTGTAAATAATATGTACCTAATAGTATGTATAATCGAAATGTTACTTAAGATTCTGGTTCCGGTTCGATACGAGATTGGCCAAACGCTCAGCAGTGAAAACGGATTGATCTGAAACATAGGATAGATAAATGGATTGACCTGAGATATAGGATTTATAAGTGGTAGAACACCCTAAAACATCCTTAGCATACTGATCAGAGTCTCTGTGGAAAGATGGAAAGAGACATCTTACCGTAAGAACAGGCCATTTTGCCATATCGCAACCTCTTCATGTGTGCGTGTGTGTGTATGTACGTGTGTGTGTGTATGTGTGCGTGCGTGCGTGCGTGCATGTGTGTGTGTGTGTGAGGGGGGTAGCACATTAAGTACAACTATTACATATACACAACATGTATTACAGTCTCACTGGACCTCATACGTATGTAACGGTTGTGTCTTAGCGGTCATCCTTCTGACGTCTTATCGACCATGGAGCTCATACGTATGTTAGCTCCCAATAGATGAGCCCTAGACAAATGACATCAGAGAATTTGTCTGTCGTTGATAAGCAAACAGCATTGTCTTAATATTAGAGATTAACCAGGAATAAGTAATGATTAGTGGCGTCAAATGACCGACTTTCTTGGCTGGCTCCGATCCGTGGCCGGCATTCTCGGCTAGATATTGTGCCCTTGAAAATGGTAGTACCCATAGTATGATTTTCCTCACTCCACCCAGGTTTAAAATCGGGTGCATGAATTCGGTTGGGGAGGTATAACAATCTTTATTGACACGACAAAAGTACAGCGACTTTCGTAAGGTCTACATGTATAACAACTACTTACAATACAACTAAACACATATATATGGATATCTATAGGTATGGATACATCAAAATAAAGGGTCTAGCATGTCATTTACACTATTGGTTCTACGGTATAAACAAACGTGGAAATATTTGCCTACTTGTACACAGTGAGGATTATCGCCTCCCAGGATGTAGTTAAGTTTATCTATCGAACAGAGATATACTTCACGTAGTAAAGAATCTTCGGGTAAGTTTGCTAGACGGTGCCAGTATTTGATTAATTGTATCCAGAAGAATGATGGGCTCTACCTTCCAATACCGTACCCTAGAAACAGCGTTTAACAAAAAACTGTCCCCACGTGCTCCAAAGGCAATGTGACTACATTTACCTACAAATACCTTTTGCAGTATGTCAACATGTATGCTTCTGTGTTGCAGCGCCCTCTACTGGAACATCCCGGGACTGGTTTTCTTCATTCTCTTCGCAGTCCTGAGTGGAATGGTGATGTACGCGCGTTACTGCGACTGCGATCCGAAGACTATGGGGTACATCAGCAGCCCTGACCAGGTACCTGGGTGGTCTACTATCTTTGTTAAAAGCTTCATCAGATTGATTCAATGGTTAAAATATTAACGTTCTTCATACTCAGTCATGAGTAATGCAGTTGCATCATCCGGAGTGATAGAGAACAAAGTATGTCGTAGACAGTGCCACTTTCGTTCGTATGGAACCTTGTTGTGTGCCCTGGAAAGCCAGACTTTTAGCCAGGACCGGTAGAGAATTTGTTCGGCAGTCAAGGTAGGTCTTTCCAGACATCTTAGATAATCACACAGGGAATTTGTCATGAAGATCCTCGGGAAATTCTGCCTTGGCTGCCGAATGAATTCTCTGCCGGCCTTGGCTAAAATTCGTGTTTTCCAGGGTACTTGTGAAGAGTGGCGCAGACACTAGAAACAGCAAGTTTCCTTGCAGTTTCAGTATATGTTGCAGGATATATCTTCAAAAGAGACAGCTTTAACAATGAGATTAACGTTGTTTTATCTACAGATGATGCCGTACTTCGTGATGGACATCCTGGGTAAGTTTCCCGGGATGCCTGGCCTCTTCACGGCCTGTGTGTTCAGCGGAGCGCTCAGCACCATGTCCTCGGGGCTGAACGCACTGGCCGCCGTGGCACTGGACGACTTCGCCAAGCCCTGCTTCCCCAACCTCAGCGACGAGATGTACACCTGGATATCTAAGGGCTTAGGTACGTGTAAATAGCGCTAGCCTACTTTGATACATACACTCAGTGAAGAGATGTACACGTGGATATCGATAAGGGTCTAGGTACGTCCAAACAGCCTACTTTGATGACCACGCTCAGTGAAAAATACCCTGAGAGACAGCTGGGATGGGGCAGCTAGGACAGTTTATTCGGTGGCCCAAGACAGTCAGGCCCGCCCAATCTTCTATTAGTGCCCGGGGAGTTTAAGCCCGATTAGGTCTACCAGCCCTTTCCCCGATAGCGATAACTCCTTCAGGCTTAAACTCCCAGAGTGCTTATGTGAGATCGGAGGACTGACTGCCTTGGCTCCCCGAACAAAACTCGCTAGCTATCCGGTCCTGTCTGGCTCCCAGGGTAAGTGAAAAAATGTATATCTGGATATATCTAAGGGTCTAGATATCAGCAAACAGTCTACTTTCATACATACACTCAGTGAAGAGATGTGTACCTGAATATCTAAGGTATAAACGTACTAAAACGCAGTAGAGAATCGTTGCATCCTTGATTTAAAATTTATCTTGGACAGCAGATTTTTGATCTGGATTATTTCCATCACCAGACGCATACGGCGTAAGAATAATTCTAAAGCTACACATTTCTTGTTTTCCCCCGCAGCCATCCTGTTCGGCCTGTTGACGATCCTGATGGCGTTCATCGCCTCGAACCTGGGCCCGGTGTTCTCCGCTGTCATCAGCCTGTTCGGCATGATCGGCGGCCCGATCCTCGGCATCTTCGTGCTCGGCATGATGTTCCCCTGCGCAAACAGATGGGTGGGTAATTTCCAACTTGTTATAATTATTTGAATTTGTATAGTCAAGTGGTTATAAGAACCTTCCGAAAATAATTTTATTAGGTTGGTAGAATATATGATATAGGAAAATTCTTTTACACAACCAAGGAGGAGGTCGTGGATAACAAAGTTAACCCCAGTGATGAACCGGGACGAGGGGGGATACACACTCAGCCACGTGCACGTTTGGGATAGTGTTCTCGCCGCAAAAGCGCCACGTACATCGGCTACATATAGCGGACGTGGGGGCAGTGGCCAGAAGGTTCTTATGTAGAAGTGGTAATTTCTAGGTTTGACTGCATAAATTTTTTTCGGTCAGTTGAAAAGCTCCTATTACACTCAGTATCAACTGAGAAACAACTTGTCTACTTTGAGGCAGTAAAAATATTCAACAAATGTTGATAATCATACTTCGATTAAGTCTCGATCATTGTGATATGTGTATAGACTTATCAGGACTTTAAATGATATAAATGATGTAAACTATACTTCTGTTGTATACTGTAAATTCAGAAATGTTCGCGGTGGATTAATGTTCGCGGTTTTCGCGGCGGCCGCTTCACCGCGAATTTTAAACCACCGCGAATATTTTTCCATAACAGTAAGAGACTACAGTGCATGGTGCTACCGCGAAATTAAAACCACCGTGAAAAGTCCATTTTCCCGCTACCGCGAAATTAAATCCCTGCGAACTTAAATGCATTTACAGTACTTTGTCTGGCCCTTACCTCTTCATGACCTCAATAAAAAGCGGCCATTGGGCCAATCATGCAAATTGAGCCTTTATGAATAAACACAGTTCAGACAAAAAAAGCAAAAACAAAACAACTGTTGTAACTGGTTAACGCTCCGCCCAACAGGGAGGTCTTTTCGGGCTTTTGTTCAGCCTTTTCATCAGCCTGTGGATCGGGATGGGGAAGGTCGTGTGGCCGATGTCTGGATGGAAACCGCCGATCTCGGTCGACGGATGCTCCGCGGAGCTTCCAGTCAACGTCACGGCAAACTTCACCACGAGCCCCGCCATGCCCACGAGCACCGCACGGTACATCACCACCACCACTCCGACTGGACCTACAGTGGACCAGTATTAGTAAGTAACGATTAGAGCGTAAGGTCTTCAATGCAACTACATGTTTCCCAATTATGACAATGATCGCAACTAGTTACGTCCATGAAAAATTGGAGGTATTGCGTGGGCAATTGGGACTTAAGTCTAAATGCAGGCAAATCATTTCTAGAATTCTATGGCACTGTTTACCTCTGATGGCCAACTTTGAATTACAAAATAAGCTAGTTTCATAATTGCAAATTGCCATTGGAGCGAAAGAATGGAAATTGTACATTATTGTTCGAAAAACCCTATAATACATGAAAACTGAAATAATTTGCCTATAGCAAACACCCGCAAGGCTGACGATGAAGATATGTAGGAATGTGCATAGGAAGGTTCTGCTGTTTCTACCGATGTCTGTGTCTGTGTGTCGTTGTTTCAGGTGCTATTGTTTTGAATAAAGACCAACAGAATACGATTTTTCCAGCCCCCCTGAATCTGCACTGTATGAACTGTCTTACGTGTACCTCGGAGCGGTGGCCACGGTCAGCTGTGTTATCATGGGACTTCTGGTGAGCTTCCTAACCGGTATGTTCGTTTGTTTCATCTTCAGAAGATGTTAGCGATATATCCATATAATGTTCTTTGTTGTGAAAAACCATCCTAAAACATAGTCTATGGATTTGTATCATAGTTGAGATCGTAAATAGAAATTCACTTTCTTTATTTCTTTTTTTTTGGTTTTTCACATAGTGAAAGGGAGGACAAAACAGGTGCAAAAATGCACCGTTGAAGGCTGCCCTCCCGTACATAACATACATTAATAGCGCAACACAATATACAATACAATAATACATACAACATTAACAATATGCATTATTAAAATATACACAACCATTAGGCAAAAATCGTGGCACTAGCGTGGTCTTAATGCCAGGCAAGAGCTGCAACCGCAGCAAGTGGTCCAGGTGCAGGTACGGTCAATACAGAAGCTGTTACTAAACTATGAACTTTGTTCCTAGGCTCACAGGATCCTAAAGAAGTGGACCCCAGACTGATCGTGCCGTTCTACGACAGTGTGTTCTGCTGCCTGCCCGAGAGCTGGCTGCGGTGGCTGCGCTGTGGGGTCAGGCACGGGGAGGGGGTAAGTAGCGAGGCTTCCGTAGATACTAGTAGCTTCATCAGGTTGGTATGTCACTAAATTCCAAACCATTCCCGCCAAAATGGGGTAGGGAATTTCCCGAGCAGCCTCGTAACCCCTGCCTTGCCTATTGAGTCAGTGAAGTCAAGCTTGCCTAAGCTTGATGTTTCTGTCTATGGGAGAAGAGATGCTGCTACAGTTATCGCTATGGGCCGCTCTTCATCTTCATGATGGTAACATCAGGCCCTACGAATCTGATTAAAAAAAGAAACTCTTTTTACACAAACACAGCTTGTCATGAGGAAGGTAACAGACGGTTACAGAAAGGTCGATGGAATAAAGATGCAGTTGTGTAAAATGGGTCTCTTTAGTAAGTAACGAGGCCTCCGTGGATAGTTGCATCAGGTTGGGGCGTCACCGAATAAAGAAACTCTTCGTACGCAACCTCAACTTTATTCCACCGAGGCATCTGTAAACAGTGACACATATTGCTGCGGTACACTATGAACCAGTCAGAATTGCCCTAAGAGTCTGTTTACTAAGTAGTGAGGCTTCTGCCATTGAATCTAGGTGTTCTCTTAGAAATGAAAACAACCTAATATATATAGTATGATCACTGCCAATCCCCAAAAGTGTAAGAACACAGAAAGCCTTCTTCCACATATCACGATGGAATTTCCGCTTCCGCCTGGTAACGTATAGCTTGGCGTAGTGTTTGCACTGCTGAATCTCTCCTCTCTAACCTGACTATTTTCTCCCTCTCCAGGAGAAGGCAGCTGTGGATATCGAGATGGCTGCTACAGGTGGCGAGCCTTCGCCGAATGCTGAGGGGACCAAGACACAGAACGGTTGCGATGGTCACAGTCCAGCTGAATGCGAAAATGGCACCTCTAGCGAGCCGTTGCCGAACGACAAGGAGACCAAGCTACAGAACGGCTGTGACAGTCACAGTCCAACTACATGCGAGAATGGCCTAAAAATATGAGTCCCAATTTAGAATGATTACAACATGTCTGGTTCTCGGTTATCTTGCTTATCTTTGAGAAGTGGTAACGATAGTTAACCTTTATCCGTGGGGCAACCTATATCCGTTGTATCTTACAGCAGGGTACTAGTATGTAGGGCTGTCAAGTCAATGGCTGGAAGTTTCCATGCACTATTTTGAAAATGTCTCAATTTCAAACCAGTGACCATCGACTCCATAGCTCTAACAACCCAGTTTTCTTAATACAACGGATTTAGGTTACCCCGCAAATAAAGGTGAACTAGCGTCAATGCCACTGCCACACTGGCTACAACCTCCAGTCGTACACTGTGGTTGCCCAGAGCCAAGCGTATTCTTCCCTATGGCAGTGAATGTGGCTCATATTGACAAGCAAATGTCGACCAGACCATGGACTTAAAAATGACGTGATGATTCTTGAAGTTATCATTGCAAAAAGGGTCTAGTAGAGCTCGCAGAATCGTCCAGAACGATTTCCCAATGTGTGAGAGGAATAAGAACTACAATATTAAGTGGGCATTATTATCCCCTGTTCCCATATATCTACCTACCTACCTACCTACCTACCTACTTAGTCTGGTCTGTAAGTGTTAAAACTTGTTGTATGTTATCTAGCAGGTGAATGTAGTAGATTGTACCTGTGTATACAGATGTCCAGTGTTCAGCCGTAATTATATAGTAAATCATAATTGTGTAGTTTAGTGGTCTGTCTTAGTGTTGTAAGTGTGGAGATTATTCTATGACGAATCTATCCGTCTCCTTCTATCTAAAAATAAGATTTTCCCCTCCTGGTGAACATGGTGTACCAAATTGGGAAAATAACGTGTGGTAACCTTTATTGTACTTGTAGTAGTAACACTAGTATGTTACATGCAGCCATGACGGTAGTTGTAGAAGCGGAACTCGTTCGATAGTATCTTGGTATAAGTGGTTAGCAACGAGTGAAGTTGTGGAAATAACATTAGTGAGGTAGCCATGAGTGTAGTTGTAGAAGTGACACTAGTGAGGTAGGCATGAGTGTAGTTTTAGAAATGACACTAGTGTGGCAGCCTTGACTGAACTTGAAAACTTGGTAAGTTATATCTGTCTACCACACTAGTACACTAATCACTTTCCGGACCTTTAAATACAGAAATAAAATACTTTTTGGTCGTGATACCATGTTTTGTCGCTTTCATTCTTGTTACAACGTCTATGGATGTAGGCCAGTGCTGCCTTACATGATGCTAACATTGCTTAATAATGCTTATATGCAGTTGTCACAGTCCTAAAGAGACAACTAGCGACCATTTCAAACACTGTATTGTTCTACTAGTAGTCTATATGGATTGTATCCTGATCGATTAAGGACGTTTATGAATGATAGCTCAGCTCACATAAAACCGCTGAACGCTGTATTATAGAATCGCTTTTATTTGTTTTTAGCGTACACCATGAACAGTCGAAAGTCAGAGGTGCAAATGAAAAGTGACTTTCAAACACAGCAGTTTTTATTTCAACTAATCAAAAAGTATAATAGGGAGGGGGGCATATCAAGCCACTAACTCTAACGCGTTTATGTACTTTCAGTCACGGTGCCCGATGTGGCGAAGAGAAAGAAAAAGAAAAGAGAGTTTATAGATAGCAAAAAGTCAACTCAAGTGATAAAGGTAACGCACACTTTGTTTAAGATTCTGAAAGTTCCACCGGATGGGGTCGCTTTGCGGTTACCGCGTACCGAAAGGGCTCACGTAGCGGTTACCACAGGCGACCCTTCACTCGCTTTCAAGCCTTGTAGAAAAGTAACAAAGTAATTTTGAGCACTCAAATTGCTTTCTGTGCTCTCGCCACGGGTTTTACTCTGCAATTCAAGTGGCAAAAGTAACGCAAACTTTGTCGAAGAATCTGGAAGTTCCACCGTATGGGGTCGCTTTGCGGTTACCGAAGGATTCGCTTAGCGGTTAGCCCAGGCGACCCTTCATTCGCTTTCAAGCCTTGAAGAAAAGTAAGGAAGTAGTTTAAGTACTCAAATTGCTTTCTGCCTTCTCGCCACGGGTTTTACTCTGCAATTCAATTGACAAAAGTAACGCACACTTTATTGAAGAATCTGGAAGTTCCACCGTACGAGTATGGGGTCGCTTTGCGGTTACCGAAGGATTCGCTTAGCGGTTAGCCCAGGCGACCCTTCACTCGCTTTCAAGGCTTGTAGCGAAGTAACAAAGTAATTTTCAGTACTCAAATTGCTTTCTGCCTTCTTGCCACGGGTTTTACTCTGCAATTCAATTGACAAAAGTAACGCACACTTTGTCCAAGAATCTGGAAGTTCCACCGTATGGGGTCGACTTGCGGTTACCGAAGGGTTCGCTTAGCGGTTACCACAGGCGACCCTTCACTCGCTTTCAAATTCTGGAAGTTCCACCGTATGGGGTCGTTTTGCGGTTACCGAAAGGGCTCGCTTAGTGGTTACCGCAGCCGACCCTTTATTCGCTTTCAAGCCTTGTAGAGAAGTAAGAAAGTGATTTTCAGTACTCAAATTGATTTCTGCCTTCTTGCCACGGGTTTACTCTGCAATTCAAGTGACAAAAGTAACGCACACTTTGTCCAAGAATCTGGAATTAAGTTCCACCGTATTGGGTCGACTTGCGGTTACCGAAGGGTTCGCTTAGCGGTTACCGCAGGCGACCCTTTATTCGCTTTCAAGCCTTGTACAAAAGTAACAAAGTAATTTTGAGCACTCAAATTGCTTTCTACCCTCTCGCCACGGGTTTTACTCTGCAATTCAAGTGACAAAAGTAGCACACACTTTGTCCAAGAATCTTGAAAATCCACCGTATGGGGTCGCTTTGCGGTTACCGAAGGGTTCGCTGAGCGATTAGCCCAGGCGACCCTTCACTCGCTTTCAAGCCTTGAAGAAAAGTAAGGAAGTAGTTTTAAGTACTCAAATTGCTTTCTACCCTCTAACCACGGGTTTTACTCTGCAATTCAAGTGAAAAAAGAAACGCACGCTTTGTCGAAGAATCTGGAAGTTCCACCGGTGCAATATGGCTAAGAGACTCTTCTAGTCAGTCAAACTTGGTATCATTTAAATAGAGTTGTAAAGTGCAAATCGTTTTAAAAGTGGGTGCTTCCTTCCCGCGATATGACTTAAGAACTAACCGCTAGGGTTAGGGTTAGGGTTAGGGTTAAGGTTAAGGCGGGATGTGCTTAGATGCAATATGGCTAAGAGTCTATTCTATTCGGTCGGATTTGGTATCATTGAAAAGGCATCTTGGTACAGAGTTGTAAAGTGCAAACCGTTTTAAAATCGGGTGCTTACTTCCAGAGATATGACTTAAGCACTAACCGCTAGGGTTAGGGATAGGGTTAAAGTTAGGGTAAGGGTAGTGCTTAGATGCAATATGGCTAAGAGTCTATTTTATTCGGTCAAACTTGGTATCATTGAAAAGTCATCTTAGCACAGAGTTGTAAAGTGGAAACCGTTTTAAAATCGGGTGCTTACTTCCAGAGATATGACTTAAGCACTAACCGCTAGGGTTAGGGATAGGGTTAAGGTTAGGGTTAGGGTTTGGGTAGTGCTTAGATGCAATATGGCTAAGAGTCTATTCTATTCGGTCAAACTTGGTATCATTGAAAAGTCATCTTGGCACAGATTTGTAAAGTGCAAACCGTTTTAAAATCGGGTGCTTACTTCCCGAGATATGACTTAAGCACTAACCGCTAGGGTTAGGGTTAGGGTTAGGGTTAGGATTAAGGTTAAGGTTAGAGTTAGGGTAGTGCTTAGATGCAATATGGCTAAGTAAGAGTCTTTTCTAGTCGATCAAGGTTGGTATTATTGAAAAGGTATCTTGGTATAGAGTTGTAAAGTGCAAATAGTTTTAGAATCGGGTGCTTACTTTCCGAGATATGACTTAAGCACTAACCGCTAGGGTTAGGGTTAGGGTTTGGGTAGTGCTTAGATGCAATATGGCTAAAAGTCTATTTTAGTCAGTTAAACTTGGTATCACTGAAAAGGTATCTTGGAACAGTGTTGTAAAGTGCAAACCGTTTTAAAATCGGGTGCTTACTTCCCGAGATATAACTTAGGCACTAACCGCTAGGGTTAGGGTTAGGGTTAAGGTTAAGGTTAGGGTTAGGGTAGTGCTTAGATGCAATATGGCTAAGAGTATATTCTAGTCGGTCAAACTTGGTATCACTGAAAAGGTATCTTGGAACAGTGTTGTAAAGTGCAAACCGTTTTACAATCGAGTGCTTACTTCCCGAGATATGACTTAAGCACTAACCGCTAGGGTTAGGGATAGGGTTAAGGTTAGGGTTAGGGTAGTGCTTAGATGCAATATGGCTAAGAGTCTATGCTAGTCGGTCAAACTTATTATCATTAAAAAAAGTATCTTGGTACAGTGTTGTAAAGTGCAAACCGTTTTAAAATCGGGTGCTTTCTTACCGAGATATGACTTAAGCCCTAAAAGCTAGGGTTAGGGAAAGGGTTAAGGTTAGGGTTAGGGTTAGGGTTAGGGTTAGGGTTTTGCTTAGATGCAATATGGCTAAGAGTCTACTCTAGTCGGTCAAACTTGGGATCATTGTAAAGGTATCATGATACAGAGTTGTAAGGTCCAAACCATTTTAAAATCGCGTGCTTACTTCCCGAGATATGACTTAAGCACTAACCGCTAGGGTTAGGGATAGTGTTATGGTTAGGGTTAGGGTAGTGCTTAGATGCCATATGGCTAAGGGTCTATTATAGTTGCTCAAACTTGGTATCATTGAAAAGGTATCTTGGTATAAAGTTATAAAGAGCAAACCGTTTTAAAATCGGGTGCTTACTTCCCCAGATATGACTTAACACTAGGGGCTAGGGTAAGGGTTAGGGTTTGGGTAGTGCTTAGATGTAATATGGCTAAGAGTCTTTTCCAGATGGTCAAACTTGGTATCATTGAAAAGGTATCTTGCTATAGAGTTGTAAAGTGCAAACCGTTTTAAAATCGGGTGCTTACTTTCCGAGATATGACTTAAGCACTAACCGCTAGGGTTAGGGATAGGGTTAAGGTTAAGGTTAGGGTTAGGGTAGTGCTTAGATGCAATATGGCTAAGAGTCTATTCAAGTTGGTCACACTTGGTATCATTGAAAAGGAATCTTAGTATAGAGTGGTAAAGTGCAAACCGTTTTAAAATCGGGTGCTTACTTTCCGAGATATGACTTAAGCACTAACCGCTAGGGTTAGGGTTAAGGTTAAGGTTAGGGTTAGGGTAGTAGTTAGATGCAATATGGCTAAGAGTCTATTCAAGTTGGTCACACTTGGTATCATTGAAAAGGTATCTTGGTATAGTGTTGTAAAGTGCAAACCGTTTTAAAATCGGGTGCTTATTTTTCGAGATACGACTTAAGCACTAACCGCTAGGTTTAGGGATACGGTTGAGGTTAAGGTTGGGGTTAGGGTAGTGCTTAGATGCAATTTGGCTAAGAGTCTATTCAAGTTTATCGTACTTGGTATCATTGAAAAGGAATCTTAGTATAGAGTAGTAAAGTGCAAACCGTTTTAAAATCGGGTGCTTACTTTCCGAGATATGACTTAAGCACTAACCGCTAGGGTTAGGGTTAGGGTTAGGGTAGTGCTTAGATGCAATATGGGTAAGAGTCTATTCTAGTCGGTCAAACTTGGTATCATTGAAAAGGTATCTTGATACAGAGTTGTAAGGTGCAAACCGTTTTAAAATCGGGTGCTTACTTCTCGAAATATGACTTAAGCACTAACCGCTAGGGTTAGGGTTAGGGTTTAGGTTAAGGTTAGGGTTTGGGTAGTGCTTAGATGCAATATGGCTAAGAGTCTATTCTATTCGGTCAAACTTGGTATCATTGAAAAGGTATCTTGATACAGAGTAGTTAAGTGCAAACCGTTTTAAAATCGGGTGCTTACTTCCCGAGTTATGACTTAAGCACTAACCGCTAGGGTTAGGGATAGGGTTAAGGTTAGGGTTAGGGTAGTGCTTAGATGCAATATGGCTAAGTAAGAGTCTTTTCTAGTCGGTCAAACTTGGTATTATTGAAAAGGTATCTTGGTATTGAGTTGTAAAGTGCAAATAGTTTTAGAATCGGGTGCTTACTTTACGAGATATGACTTAAGCACTAACCGCTAGGGTTAGGGTTAGGGTTTGGGTAGTGCTTAGATTCAATATGGCTAAGAGTATATTCTAGTCGGTCAAACTTGGTATCACTGAAAAGTTACCTTGGAACAGTGTTGTAAAGTGCAAACAGTTTTAAAATCGAGTGCTTTCTTCCCGAGATATGACTTAAGTACTAACCGCTAGGGTTAGGGATAGGGTTAAAGTTAGGGTTAGGGTAGTGCTTAGATGCAATATGGCTAAGAGTCTATGCTAGTCGGTCAAACCTATTATCATTAAAAAAAGTATCTTGGTACAGAGTTGTAAAGTGCAAACCGTTTTAAAATCGGGTGCTTTCTTACCGAGATATGACTTAAGCCCTAACCGCTAGGGTTAGGGATAGGGTTAAGGTTAGGGTTAGGGTTAGGGTTAGGGTTAGGGTAGTGCTTAGATGCAATATGGCTAAGAGTCTACTCTAGTCGGTCAAACTTGAGATCATTGAAAAGGTATCATGATACAGAGTTGTAAGGTCCAAACCGTTTTAAAATCGGGTGCTTACTTCCCGAGATATGACTTAAGCACTAACCGCTAGGGTAAGGGATAATGTTATGGTTAGGGTTAGGGTTAGGGTTAGGGTAGTGCTTAGATGCAATATAGCTAAGAGTCTACTCTAGTCGGTCAAACTTGAGATCATTGAAAAGGTATCATGATACAGAGTTGTAAGGTCCAAACCGTTTTAAAATCGGGTGCTTACTTCCCGAGATATGACTTAAGCACTAACCGCTAGGGTTAGGGATAGTGTTATGGTTAGGGTTAGGGTAGTGCTTAGATGCAATATGGCTAAGGGTCTATTCTAGTCGGTCAAACTTGGTATCATTGAAAAAGTATCTTGGTATAAAGTTGTAAACTGCAAA
>NC_049995.1:7743534-7752225 GCF_000003815.2 Branchiostoma floridae
TCTCGAAATATGACTTAAGCACTAACCGCTAGGGTTAGGGTTAGGGTTAGGGTTAAGGTTAAGGTTAGAGTTAGGGTAGTGCTTAGATGCAATATGGCTAAGAGTCTATTCTGGTCAGTCAAACTTGGTATCATTAAAATGGTATCTTGATATAGAGTTGTAAAGTGAAACCGTTTTAAATCGGGTGCGTACTTCCCGAATTATGACTTAAGCACTAACCGCTAGGGTTAGGGTTAGGGTTAGGATTAAGGTTAAGGTTAGAGTTAGGGTAGTGCTTAGATGCAATATGGCTAAATAAGAGTCTTTTCTAGTCGGTCAAACTTGGTATTATTGAAAAGGTATCTTGGTATAGAGTTGTAAAGTGCAAATAGTTTTAGAATCGGGTGCTTACTTTACGAGATATGACTTAAGCACTAACCGCTATGGTTAGGGTTAGGGTTTGGGTAGTGCTTAGATGCAATATGGCTAAGAGTCTATTTTAGTCGGTTAAATTGGTATCACTGAAAAGATATCTTGGAACAGTGTTGGAAAGTGCAAACCGTTTTAAAATCGGGTGCTTACTTCCCGAGATATGACTTAGGCACTAACCGCTAGGGTTAGGGTTAGGGTTAAGGTTAAGGTTAGGGTTTGGGTAGTGCTTAGATGCAATATGGCTAAGAGTCTATGCTAGTCGGTCAAACCTATTATCATTAAAAAAAGTATCTTGGTACAGAGTTGCAAAGTGCAAACCGTTTTAAAATCGGGTGCTTTCTTACCGAGATATGACTTAAGCCCTAACCGCTAGGGTTAGGGATAGAGTTAAGGTTAAGGATAGTGTTATGGTTAGGGTTAGGGTTAGGGTAGTGCTTAGATGCAATATGGCTAAGAGTCTACTCTAGGCAGTCAAACTTGGGATCATTGAAAAGGTATCATGATACAGAGTTGTAAGGTCCAAACCGTTTAAAATCGGGTGCTTACTTCCCGAGATATGACTTAAGCCCTCACCGCTAGGGTTAGGGATAGAATTAAGGTTAGGGTTAGGGTTAGGGTTAGGGTTAGGGTTAGGGATAGGGTTAAGGTTAGGGTTAGGGTAGTGCTTAGATGCAATATGGCTAAGAGTCTATTCTGGTCAGTCAAACTTGGTATCATTAAAAAGGTATCTTGGTACAGAGTTGTAAAGTGGAAACCGTTTTAAAATCAGGTGCTTACCTCCCGAGATATGACTTAAGCACTAACCGCTAGGGTTAGGGTTAGTGTTAAGATTAGGGTTAGGGTAGTGCTTAGATGCAATATGGCTAAGAGTCTATTCTAGTCCGTCAATTTTTGTATCATTGAAAAGGTATCTTGGTACAGAGTTGTAAAGTGCAAACCGTTTTAAAATCGGGTGCTTACTTCCGGAGATATGACTTAAGCACTAACCGCTAGGGTTAGGGATAAGCTTACGGTTAGGGTTAGGGTAGTGCTTAGAAGCAATATGGCTAAGAGTTTATTCTAGTCGGTCAAACTTGGTATCATTGAAAAGGTATCTCGGTATAGAGTTGTAAAGTGCAAATCGTTTTAAAAGCGGATTTTTACTTCCCGAGACATGGCTTAAACACTAACTGCTAGGGTTAGGGTTAGGGTTAGGGTGAGGGTGAGGGTGAGGGTTAGGGTTAGGGATTGGGTTAGGGTTAGGGTTAGGGTTAGGTTAGGGTTAGGGTTAGGGTAGTGCTTAGATGCAATATGGATAAGAGTCTTTTTTAGTCGGTTAAACTTGGTGTCATTGAAAAGGCGTCTTGGTATAGAGTTGTAAAGTGCAAACCGTTTTTACATCGGGTGCTTTCTTACCGAGATATGACTTAAGCACTAACCTCTAGGGTTAGGGATAGGGTTAAGGTTAGGGTTAGGGTTAGGGTTAGGGTAGTGCTTAGATGCAATATGGCTAAGAGTCTACTCTTGTCGGTCAAACTTGGGTTGTAAGGTCCAAACCGTTTTAAAATCGGGTGCTTACTTCCCGAAATATGACTTAAGCACTAGGGGCTAGGGTAAGGGTTAGGGTTAGGGTAGTGCTTAGATGTAATATGGCTAAGAGTCTTTTCTAGATGGTCAAACTTGGTATCATTTAGAAGGTATCTTGGTATAGAGTTGTAAAGTTCAAACCGTTTTAAAATCAAGTGCTTACTTCCCGAGATATGACTTAAGCACTAACCGCTAGGGTTAGGGACAGGGTTAAGGTTAGGGTTAGGGTAGTGCTTAGATGCAATATCGCTAAGAGTCTATTCAAGTTGATCACACTTGGTATCACTGAAAAGGAATCTTAGTATAGAGTTGTAAAGTGCAAACCGTTTTAAAATCGGGTGCTTACTTTCCGAGATAGTACCCAAGTTAGGGTTTGGGTAGTGCTTAGATGCAATGTGGCTAAGAGTCTATTTTAGTCGGTTAAACTTGGTGTCATTGAAAAGGCGTCTTGGTATCGAGTTGTAAAGTGGAAACCGTTTTAAAATCGGGTGATTACTTCCCGAGATATGACTTAAGCACTAACCGCTTGGGTTAGGATTAGGGTAAAGGTTAGGGTTAGGGTAGTGCTTAAATGCAATATGGCTAAGAGTCTATTCTAGTCGGTCAAACTTGGTATAATTGAAAAGGTATCTTGGCATAAAGTTGTAAAGTGCAAACCGTTTTAAAAGCTGGTGCTTTCTTCCCGATATATGACTGAAGCACTAACCGCTAGGGTTAGGGTTAGGGTTAGGGTAGTGCTTAGATGCAATATGGCTAAGAGTCTATTCTAGGCGGTCAAACTTGGTATCATTGATTACATATCTTGGCATAGGGTTGTAAAGTGCAAACCGTTTTAAAAGCGGGTGCTTACTTCCCGAGATATTACTTAAGCACTAACCGTTAGGGTTAGGGTTAGAGTTAGGGTTAAGGTTAAGGTTACTGTTTGGGTAGTGCTTAGATGCAATATGGCTACGAGTCTGTTTTAGTCGTTTGGTGTCTTTGTAAAGGCATCTTGGTATAGAGTTGTAAAGTGCAAACCGTTTTAAAATCGGGTGCTTACTTCGCGAGATATGACTTAAGCACTAACCGCTAGGGATAGGGATAGGGCTAAGGTTAGGATCAGGGTAGTGCTTAGATGCAACATGGCTAAGAGTCTATTCTAGTCCGTCAAACTTGGTATCATTGAAAAGATATCTTGGTACAGAGTTGTAAAGTGCAAACCGTTTTAAAATCGGGTGCTTACTTCCTGAGATAAGACTTAAGCACTAACCGCTACGGTTAATGTTAGGGTTAAGGTTAGGGTTAGGGTAGTGCTTAGATGCAATATGGCTAAGAGTCTATTCTAGTCGGCCAAACTTGGTATCATTGAAAAGGTATCTTGGCATAGAGTTGTAAAGTACAAACCGTTTTAAAAGCGGGTGCTTACTTTCCGAGATATTACTTAAGCACTAACCGCTAGCGTTAGGGTTTGAGTTAAGGTTAGGGTTAGGGTAGTGCTTAGATGCAATATGGCTAAGAGTCTTTTCTAGTCGGTCAAACTTGGTATCATTGAAAAGGTACCTTGGAAACGTGTATAAAGTTCTAGCCGTTTTAAAATCGTGTGCGTACTTCGTTAGGGTTAGGGTTAAGGTTTGGGTTTTTGTTATTGGTATTGGGTGGGCCGACTACTCACTCACTTAGAGTAGTGCTTAGATGCAATATATATGGCTAAGAGTCTTCTCTAGTCAAGATGTAATATGGCTAAGAGTCTACTCTAGTCGGTCAAACTTGGTATCATTGAAAAGGTATCTTGGTACAGAGTACTCCCCACCAAGTTACCATAGTTTGCCTATTTCGAACACTTTTCAAAAATCAACATTTTGGGTCGCGGTTAGGGGGACTTATCTAAGAACGGGAATAACTCGACGACAACAAGAGCTATCAAAAAACGGATTGTAGTGTTCAACTCACCACAAAGAGACCTTTGTAATGATACAATAGTTTGCCTATTTCGGACACTTTTTAAAAATCAACATTTTGGGTCGCGGTTAGGGGGACTTAGCTAAGAACGGGAATAACTCGCCAACAACAAGAGCTATAATAAAACGGATTGTAGTGTTCAACTCCCCACTAAGAGACCTTTCCAATGATACCATCGTTTGGCAATTTATAACACTTTTTAAAAATCAACATTTTAAGTTGAGGTTAAATGTGGTTAACTTTAAACGCGAATAACTCGCCTATAACAAGAGCTATCAAAAAACGGATTGCAGTATTCAACTCCACAAAAAAAGACCTTTCTATTGATACCATTGTTTGCCAATTTCTGACACTTTTTAAAAATCAACATTTTAAGTTGAGGTTAGATCCGGTTAACTTTAAACGCGAATAACTCGCCTATAACAAGAGCTATCAAAAAACAGATTGTAGTGTTCAACACCCCACAAAGAGACCTTTCTAATGATACCATAGTTTGCCAATTTCTGACACTTTTAAAAAATTAACATTTTAAGTTGAGGTTAGATGTGGTTAACTTTAAACGCGATTAAATCGCCTATAACAAGAGATATAAAAATGGATTGCAGTGTTCAACTCCCCACAAAGAGACCTTTCTAATGATACCATAGTTTGCCTATTTCTGACACTTTTTAAAAATCAACATTTTGGGTCGCGGTTAGGGGGACTTAGCTAAGAACGGGAATAACTCGCCAACAACAAGAGCTATCAAAAAACGGATTGTAGTGTTCAACTCCCCACAAAGAGACCTTTCTAATGATACCATTGTTTGCCAATTTCTGACACTTTTTAAAAATGAACATTTTAAGTTGAGGTTAGATCCGGTTAACTTTAAACGCGAATAACTCGCCTATAACAAGAGCTATCAAAAAACAGATTGTAGTGTTCAACTCCCCACAAAGAGACCTTTCCAATGATACCATAGTTTGCCAATTTCTGATACTTTTTAAAAATCAACATTTTAAGTTGAGGTTAGATGTGGTTAACTTTAAACGCGAATAACTCGCCTATAACAAGAGCTATCAAAAAACGGATTGTACTGTTCAACTCCCCACAAAAAGACCTTTCCAATGATACCATTGTTTGCAAATTTCTGACACTTTTTAAAAATCAACATTTTAAGTTGAGGTTAGATGTGGTTAACTTTAAACGCGAATAACTCGCCTATAACAAGAGCTATCAAAAAATGGATTGCAGTGTTCAACTCCCCACAAAGAGACCTTTCTAATGATACCATAGTTTGCCTATTTCGAACACTTTTTAAAAATCAACATTTTGGGTCGCGGTTAGGGGGACTTAGCTAAGAACGGGAATAACTCGCCAACAACAAGAGCTATCAAAAAACGGATTGTAGTGTTCAACTCCCCACAAAAAGACCTTTCCAATGATACCATTGTTTGCCAATTTCTGACACTTTTTAAAAATCAACATTTTAAGTTGAGGTTAGATCCGGTTAACTTTAAACGCGAATAACTCGCCTATAACAAGAGCTATCCAAAAACGGATTGCAGTGTTCAACTCCCCACAAAGAGACCTTTCTAATGATACCATAGTTTGCCTATTTCGGGCACTTTTTAAAAATCCACAATTTGGGTTATTGTTATCGGTGCTTAGCTATAAACGCGAATAACTCTCCAACAACAAGAGCTATTAAAAAACGGATTGCAGTGTTCAACTCCCCACAAAGAGACCTTTCTAATGATACCATAGTCTGCCTATTTCGGACACTTTTCAAAAATCCACATTTTGGGTCGCGGTTAGGCGGACTTAGCTCAGAACGGGAATAACTAAGGTGTACTCGACTGCGCAACTCCAATTTAGCTGATCTCAGTCTGTCATTTGCTCATATGAGATGCTACTTCTTGACAAGATGTTAACACTGGGTAGGGGTATTGAAATGCACCTGTCTTCGAATACGGCTACTCACTTTAAAAATCAAATGTATAACTCAGTTATGTTTACACTACAAGAAAGCATCATCATACTAAATGTTCACTCGCGATCAATAATACTATCATTTCTAATTGCATCGTGCCAACTAGACAATAATCAACACTCATGATTTAATGGACTCGTCTACTGCACTACAGTAGCTCTTTAATAGCCTGACTAAAATCGCGCCCCTAGCGGCCGGCCATAAAATTGCCTCCACCCGCGTATGCTCGATCAAAACTGTAACATTTGATGTAGGGTCACAGTAGCTATGGTCCAGAATAGTAGGTATAAACCCTTTCGCGGAGATCAGAACCCATGTGCTGCGGTGACAGGAATTATTATTATGTGTTAAAGGGGAAGCCCCCGTAAAAGAAAATCAACCCCGTCTTAGTAACGTTGTTATGCAAATCGCAACATTGATTGTTTTCTTTTGGGTGGTCTTATCCTTTGACAGCCAGGAATTCCTGTCGCCGCACATGCGTTCTATTCCCTGTGAAAGGGCTACTGTTGACCGTGTATCATCTTGTTCATGTTTGTCAGACTCACTGTTTGTTGTTCTTGCACGAGGGCTGTTGTGGCAGCATGCCGGTGGTTTTCTTGCACGGGGTGGTTTCACATCATATTACAAGATGTTCAGTAGAGCTTTGGTTGCTGCTACTCTCCATGAAGAGGTTAGGCTCCGGCTGTTTTTTTTTACGTTTTTTATAGTCGTTTTTTATCGGGCTTCCTATTTTGTATTGTATCTTGTATTGTCAAAACCTATTTGGCTGTCGTACTTCTTCTTCTCTTCTTTCTTCAGCTCAGTTTAGACACGGTGAACAGAAAAAAGCGGTTGTTAACTCATTAACTTCGATGGCATGGTTTACCGCTTGTGTCTCCATCTTGATGCGAGAAGTGGAAAACCATTGTTGTTCCCTGCCTGTCATGCACTGCGTCGAACAGACTACTCCTGTAGCACTGTGAATCACGCCCTGTGCGCGTGATCCCACACCTGTGGTACACCTGCGTTATGCAGAAACTCACTTATTATGCTAATTCGTCACGGTAACTAAGTTAGTTCCTCAAATGCAAATAATTATCATTACAGTGTTTCTACAAACGGACAGAACAGTCCACTTTTGATTTTGACAGTGCTGGCGTGATCAACTTTCTCTGACATCACCACATCTACCATCTGAATACGTATAGTGCGGTACTATTTTTCCGTCACGGTGTTAAGCAGGTCGTATGGAGAAATGAATGCGAACTCAAAATAATTGTGTCTCGTAAGTATCCATTTGTCTTCATTGGTGTTCCAGTGCTGAGACCGCTACTTTTGTATATTTGCTTCACTGTATCAAGTACCTAAAAAATTATCATATATGATACTGTTACTATGTGTAGTACGCACATGTTGTGAGGTGGGGTGCCGAAGGCGGCGCGAGCGAAAAGCAAAAGTTCACGGTGATTTTGAGTTCGAGGTGAAGCGGCCACCGCCAAAAGTTTCTGCATTTACAGTATAGTTTTAGGCTTCTTTTTGTGTGTAGTTTCTATGTGTTATATCAGAGCGATTTTGCCTCTGAGGGGTGAAGTCTGACATAACGGTTGGCTTATTCCTCAATTCTGAACGACTGATAGTTGACTAGTTACTACCCTCCAGATGATGTTACAAAGTTTAGTAGCAAGACCACACATGGTTAGCATCTTTATAATATTGGCTGATCTTTGTAATGCTGTGTACTATTTCCTTGTATAACGTAAATGGTTTTATGTAAATCAGGTAATAAGGTATGATGTTTATAGGTTATGTTTTCAATGTTTAGTTTTTGGTGTATTTCCAGACAAAGACTGACTTTTTTTTTAAATTCACATTTCAGCCATAGAGTTTGACGGCTAGAACAGGCTCGTGACCGTACAAGCTGAAGATGGAGAGCAGCAGCCTGTTCCAGCCGTCAACTCAAGTACCAAAGATGCATGGTCAGGACACTACCTCAGAGTCATCTAACTGTTACCTCACCATCTGGCAAGTCACAACAAGGAGAAGAAGCATGTGTGCACTGTCTGTGGCAACAGGTACGCATGAAGGCCGGTCCAGTCTCCTACAGCACAGGACCTATTGTTGGTGGGAAGGCCGGTCGAAAATAAAAATATGATAGGAATAGGTCACGATTTTTCCCACCAACCTCTGCTTGGAGAGTAGAGTAGAGTAGAGTTCTTCAGGCACAGGTAGGAACTCCAGTTCCAGTGCATCCCTTACCACTGCGTCTCAGTGAAATAATTAATTTAGGGGTATTCTTTACACTTAAAATAGACTGATAAGAATCTCTAATTGCAAGATCTAGTTTTATCAACTTTTCATATACTAGTAGTTCGCTCAAAATTGCTACTTCTGACCTCTTCTTGACCCTTCAATAGCGACATCTAGCGGGAAGCTATCTAACTACAGCGAGGAAGGGCGTTACCTGGATACGTGAAGGCGATTACGATTAGACTTTCGATGTCTGTGTTCTGGATATATCCAGCTGTCTTTCCAAAGGTAACGTTGTGCCAGGTCGTATTCTATTAAAGGTGTTTGTATACTACCCTAGGGTCATGGCTAGATGTATCCTACATATGTCCAGTCAGAAATGACCTTTAATCAATCTCGTGACCGTGCGAACTTTGCCCCCCTCCCCATTTTTTTCAACACACAGCGCCGGTGTGACAGCGTTTTCGCCCCCCCCGTGATCTCGCCCCCCCGGGGGCGAAATCACTAGCGATCTCGCCCTCCCCGGCTAGTGATCTCGCCCCCCTACCTCGCCCCCCTTTAGCGATTTCGCCCCCCCC
>NC_049995.1:7754128-7768807 GCF_000003815.2 Branchiostoma floridae
TTCCGCGAAAAAAAGGTCTTTTTCCTTCAAAAGCACACGTAATCCCGGACAATTATAATTCGGCTTGGGGGTATGGATCTTGGGGGCGTTAATAAGGGCCTATTTGGTTCCCGGTACCCCCAAAAACCTTTTCTCCCCGGGGCCGGTTTTGTCATAGGTGCGCCCCTGAAAAAATAAAAGCCCGCCCCTCGGGGGGGGGGGGGGCGAAAACGCTAAAGGGGGGCAAAAACGCTAGTGATCTCGCCCCCCGGGGGGGCGAGATCGCCGGGGGGGCGAGATCGGCCTTCACACCGGTAACGTTTACCTTTAGTTATATAATCTATGTGACGTGGTTTCATACGTGTGTTATATGGGCTCTACTGTGTCTTTTATAACGTTGTTGCATATCAAGCTACCATTCGGCGTATTGTGGTGGCTTGTTTAAAGGTAACGACTGTTCTCGTCTTAAGCAAGTAAGGACTCGTCTTAAGCAAGTAAGCAAGCAAGCAACGACTGTACTAGTACTTCATTGACAGGTGCTGAGGTACACATTTGCAATTTTACAGTTGATTATTTTAAGGGGGTCACCTGCATGCATGCGCCTTTGTTGGAAGGTGTAGGGAAGCTACTTTGACTCCCCATGATTTCTTGGGGCTCTATTTAATGTGATTCATAGTAAGATGGAAAAATGTTCTTCTAGTGTAACTGGTGGTATAAGTGGGACCTCCCACACATACATCCAATAGACTGTACTGGATTGATTTGTTGTTGTTGTCTCTCTAACCTCTTCAGTTTGTCGGTATATGGTCACATGTGCTTTCCCTCATTCCTTCTCTCTTTGTTCTTCCAAACACATGTGTTTCACTCTCGCTGCTTTTTCCAATTGGTTGGCTTTTGCACTTTGTAGGCGGTATCACTTCAAACTTCCTTTCTTCTTTTACTTTTGTTGTCTGTTCACATTTGCATTTCTCACTCTTATTATCATTCATTGTACAAATCTTCTCGTATTTGTCAAGTATTTGACCAAGGCTTTTTGGAGTTTTTCTACCCCTTCCTTGCATAATCTCCTCCTCTGATCCTGCATAAATTTCTAGATCCTCTGGATTCACAGTCATCATTCCCTCCTCCCTCAGACAGAGGTTAAATAATGTGTCTCTCTGCAGTTCCTCTCTTTGTACTGAATACAGGTCACAATCCCATAAATAATGTTCTATAGTTTCTGGTACCAAGCAATAAGCACCTGGTTCAGCAGTATGTATCCTCTTCTGTCAGTCATATTACCCATTCTTCTTACTCCCACTTTCTTGATCACACTGTGAGTTAAGAAACTTTGTGTCGACAACATGTATCTATTTTGATTGATTTAAGTACTCAACTTACGGGACTGTTTTCTCACCTTTCATTCTGTGTTTTTGTTACAGTGAGAGTGTTTCACCAAGATGTTATCTAAGGATGTAGTGAGGACCAGGCTACAGCGGTACAACACCAGCGACGGTGACATGTACCGTGATCACCCCCTCGGTACTGCGGCGGTACTGGTACCACTGTTGTACAGAGATGACACCCTGCATGTCCTCCTGACGGTACGCTCCACTGAGGTCAGGTCACATAAGGGAGAGGTGTGCTTCCCAGGTGGGGCTAGAATATGTTGTTTCTAGTCTGTATTCCTTAATTTTGCTTCCTCCTTTTACACTATTACTCATTTCCTTAAAAAAAAAAAATTTATAAGATTTTTAAAAGATTGTAACCTCTCTCTCTAAAGTCCTTCTAAATGGAACACCACAAGCAGTTACGGCAGTTTATCATATGAAACACATGCAGTTTTAACAGTGGGGTACCAATTCCAACTGACCAGTCTAACTCAGGTCTGGAGCTTTTAGCCTTGCGGTCAGTGCATTTGTCAGCTGGAAGCATAGGTTCAAATTCCAAGAGCCAGGAGACTGCACTCTAAGTACTGCTCACCTCGTGTTTCACAGTATTGCTTGTAGTATACCTTAACGACATGTTGTTGCCTATCCTGTTCTTAGCCTGAGTACCATCCTCCGTAGTGACCGCTGGCTTAATACTTCTGCTAATGCTAACCACTGAGCAAACCGCTGGCTCAGTACTTTTGCTTGTATTGGACCAGTGGTCACTACGGAGGAATTTTGATACTCAGGCTAGTTTGTTCTACCTTGACAATGATCCAAAAATTTTATCCATCACAAAACAATACTTCAGCTTTATTAAAGTTTATAGAAGATTGAAACAGGGCCCAAACTATAGTTGCTCTACAGGGTTGGTGCAAAATCAACCTGTTTCAGTGTGTATGGTATTGCCTTTAAGACAAATAATCCTCCAAATAATCTTACTTAATTGGTCTGACGATGTTTCTTTTCTTATCGCCAGGTGGCAAGACGGATCCTGAAGACAAAGACTCTACCCACACTGCCTTGAGGGAAGCAGAGGAAGAAATCAACCTTAAACCAGAAGACGTGGACGTCTTGGCCAAGATATCTCCTGTCCCGTCTAAAGCCGGGATACTCGTCACACCGGTCATCGGTTTCATTCCCGACGGTTTCCAGCCGACGCCGAACACGTCCGAGGTGTCTGACGTATTCACCATGCCACTCGAGAACTTTCTCCGCGCAGAAGGACACACTTCTAAAAACATAACGTGGAAAGGACTCTCTTCCCAGATGGATTACTTCGAATACGAAGACAATGGAACGACTTACGTCACGTGGGGTTTCACGGCCGCTGTCGCCATGATGGCTGCTACACTGATCTATGAAAGGACGCCGGATTTTGAAGTTAAGACTGCTGTAGGTTCATATGCAAAGTATTTGAGTGATCGACGGAGCAAGTTGATTGCCACAAGGAACAGTAGTAAGATGTGAATGATTGCTGTGAACTAGCGTGGAATTTTAAAGCTCATCTGTGTTGGTACGATCCATGTTGAAGTCTGTAACTTTTATTCAACGCAGGCAAATTCCCAAAATACATGCACAATGTTGATGAAGGTTGGACCTCTAAGTAATAAGATACACAAAGTAACAGAGTTACAGAAAGGTAATGGATGCTTTACCTTAAATATCTGACCGTTTTTAAAATCGATCCAGTTGCTTGAGTATTACCGTTATCGTCCATACAAACTAAGAGTATGCCGATTAATGTTGCAATACTTGATATATGGAATACTTCTGTGTTAAGATGTAAAAACTAATTGCGCACAATTTGTCAGAAATAGAATATTCCAGGTAGATTTTAGCTAAGCAGTAGACATGAAATGTCAAAAATAGAATTATATAGCATATCAGCTGGGTGTTTGTCCCAGACCCCAGAATTTCTGGGTTTGAATCCCCTGACACACTCCAATGTTTTCCTCATTCAGGGCTCGAAATTCATTTTTGGGATTAGGTGCACTGGTGCACCCAGCTTAAAAAATTGGGTGCACCAGAAAATTTTTGACTGCACCACTTAAATTCAAATGATAACCTAATAATAAAACTTAGTTACAATTATCAAATTCTTAAACACGTACCATGAAAGACATTTTTATTGTCTTTCTAACACTTAGATGTCAAGAATATGATGATATGATGTATACTAGTATACTTTTGTATCTTTAAATGCAAGAAAATATTTGGGTGCACCATGTGCACCCACAGAAAATAATTGGGTGCACAGCTCCAATTTTGGGTGCCCCTGCACCCAGTATTTCGAGCCCTGTCATTTTACCCATGGCAGTTGAAAATCAGTACCTATGCTAAATAAGGAATGTCCCTCAGACAGGACATAAAAAAGGGAGTCATGATTCAAGAACCCACCACTACACTTGTTGAAACGAGTAGGGGTCCTTCCCAGTGTGAGGGGATACAAAAAATCTGTTCTGATATGAAGCATGTACTCTTGAACCTGGTGTGTTGTGTCATGAGATGGTTTACCGGGTATGCAATGCAAACAATACGAACATAACTTCACACTCGAATAACCCCTCTTAGTTTCACTCTTTTCACTCCTTTACAAGGCAAAGACTGGAGCCCTGGTGTTGATGTTCATTATTTTACTGTTTTTTCTTCAATTAACAAAGAGATTGCAGAATTGGGAGAAGACAATGGAACACAAAAAACTCAACAAATATGCTTTCCTATAGGTGTTAGTAAAACAATGAAATGTTCATGGATTAAAAAGTGAATATAGTTTCATGAACTAATCTTAACAATCACCTGAGTAGAATAATTAACAGATTGTACAATGTATGCATAAACCAATCAGTCTTGGGCAGTTATCAAGACAATTACATTATCAACATGATACAATCAAACTTATACTAGTGACCACATCTACCTTAGGAGCTAATTTACAGTGTATACATGAAGACAGGATGTTAAAAAGCCAGTGGAAGTCAGATACTCCACCAAATAGATTCCTATCTAGAAAATTTGACCGTTGTGCTGAATATCGACCATTCACAAGTTTTCACAATTAGGTCCAGGTTGAGACCAGGACCTGGTCCACTGGACCTGAACTGGACTGACCTGAATTTTCCATACCGGTGCTATTCCCTAGTAGGGATCTGTCTATTATCATCAGATCTTCAGCCTCCTTTGCAGACTTCTAGGTGCAACAGTGCTAGTGTTTATATTTTGGTGAGATCATTTGCAATCTTGAACATGGGCCAGGGTCTAGTAACTAATCATAATGCTAAAAACACTGGCACTCGAGCTCCTAGAAGTATGCAAAGAAGGCTAATACTGTAAATGCAGAAATGTTCGCGGTGGATTAATGTTCGCGGTTTTCGCGGTGACCACTTTACTGCGGAATTATAGAAACATTTTTCTGTACTGGTATTAGACTGCAGTCTATGGTGTTACCACGAACTTAAATCCACCGCGAAAAGTCCCTTTTCCCGCTTCCGCGAAATTAAATCCTCACAAAATTAAATGCATTTACAGTATCTAACTCTTAAGTTGGTTTATCGGTTTAAAATTGATTGTGCGTTGTGATTGCAAAATTTGTTATTCTTTCAATATCAGACATTATGAGTAAGATAATATAGCATCTATTATTCGTGACAAGAGACACTAAGACCTATTAATACTTTAGGTGCCATAATCTTTACACTAACCTGTTCATAATAATAATCTTATTACAGTGACCATGATGTAAAACATCTTAACAAAGTTGTCAAAATTCTTGTCAAATTTCTGCACAAAATATTTTGCAACACTGGATATAATATTGTCATTAGGAAATATATAATATGAATATAGAATTAAATAGTTTTTATTCACACATATGGAATTTCATATAGTCAAAATATCTACTGTGGTATAAAATCTGCAAATATTGTATCATCAGACATGTTTTGCAACAATTGATAACTTTCTCATGAATACCACAGCAAAACAAGATTACAATAGAACAAAATATTGTTCTTTCTCTATAGACTTGAGGACACTTGTAAGATCTTGCACTTGGTCATATGTTTCTCTAGTCAGTGAAGACGGATCTCACAGTTTTGCCCTATTGGCCTCTAGGAAGGGTTTCAGGTACTTGTAGTAAGACTCGTGGACCTGAATTAAACATGAGGAAAACAAGAGCTTCTGAAAAAAGCTAGTCTTTCGCTAACTTATATTGTGTAGGTAAAATTGTTTGGCATAGTTTGGTCAAGCGTGGGTGCCAAGTCTGCAACGTTGGCAGCTCTGGCACAGTTTGGTCAAGTGCTAGGTTATATAACTGTTTAGTAAGGTAGTGGTTCTCACAGAGTATATTTTACTTGAACTGTATAATAACACAACTGCATGAATGATGTTAACTTTATTCGGATTGTTTCGCTGTTAAGAACGGCTCTGTTACAGTACAACAGGGTTTTATGAAAGTGCACTGTAGTAATCAAATTTATCAGTAGATGTGTCCTGAATTTCTGCAAGAACAAACAAAGTATTGTCACCATAAACAACTGAACATAAAATATTAACATGGCATATACAGTAATGGAAATATTTTTTTTAATGGCAAGATCATATGAAAGGTAGATATTTTAAACTAAAACAGGTCCGTGGTATGTTTAATGGAACGTTTCGTTTCTTTTAGTAACGCAATTATGCTTTTACTTGACGGAGTCGTGACGTCACGCGTCAGACTCACTCCGTCGAGCTCGGTCAGAATCTTCCCTTTCGAAATTATAAATTAAATGTGGGTAATTCTATTTTCAACGCATCCGAGGGCTACTATTTTGCTGAAAGAAGTTTGTTACACGAAAATAGCCTGAAATTTCTTAGAGTAAGAAATTTCCGAATACGCCCCCCTCCCACACCATGTCAGATGCGGCGCACGCATCTTACACAATTCTAGATTTTGTAGCGGTGATTTTCCATAAAACAAAGTAAATGACATGTCAAACTGTTCTCTACAATGTCCGTTTTATTATAACCAAACAGCGAACATGTTAGTTTATAAATTGTATACAATCTTACGAAGAAATCCTCACCGTTCACATCCGTCTCTGCAAATTCCTGCTTATAAGCCATACAGAAACCAAGCAGCACATTCATGGTAGGCCGATACGTATGTCATAACGTTACATACCGTCGAATCTGCAGGGTAGAATATCTCGCTAGCACGATATGGCATGGACCGCAAACCAAGCAGCACATTCATGGTAGGCCGATACGTATGTCATAACGTTACATACCGTCGAATCTACAGGGTAGAATATCTCGCTAGCACGGTATGGCATGGTCGACCCGGACGGACGGACGGACGGACAGACGGACAGAAATCTAATATCGGTCTGATTGCCTTTCGCCGCGGAAGCGCGGCGAAAGACAAAAAGAATGAGGAAAGTAGAAGTCACTTCCATGTAAATCAGTGCATGTTATAATATATAATATAATAATCAAAGCATGTACAAAAAGTTTGGAATGTTGACTTTGGTTATTTCTGTTGTTTCTGCATCAATTTCATTGTACTATATATCATTAGAAAGCTTGTGTGATTTCTTTCCCAATGTTATCAAACTCATTACCATTGTAAACTCATGGAACGAGCACCAGGCCTGCTTACGTCAGTGGGTCACCAAAAAGTTCTGCCCAAATTTCCCTTTCATGAAAACAGCTTATGTATACATCTATGGACACACAATTAGGTCTCTAGTCAGACATATAGAATACAACACAGTGAATTCCGTATCACCCGGGGTACCAGCCCGGGTCGGATCGCCCGATGGCCGAAGTCATACCCACCAGAGAAAACCCCTGTTTTGATGCGAAATGTGCCAGAAGTTGAACAAATTTAGTGCCCTCGAACAAAAAGTGTTGCAACAGTAATGTTCCAACGTCCGAATCAGGTATTCAAACTTTCCATGGCGCGGCACTTGTCCTGCTCGAAACAGTTCGATTTATTCGAATGGAGCCCGTGTGATACAACTTAGAGCCGGTCTGATACGGAAGTTGTCACCCATCCGGAACACCTGTATCCAATGTTTTCGCGTCACAGGTATGACATAAATGTATGTACAGTATGTCAGACTCACATCTGTTTTGTTGAGAGGAGAAGCCTTGGCCCACTCCAACAGATGTTGGTAGACGTTCCCATCGTAGCGCCCCAGTATGGAGTTCAGGATCCCGTCTGGGAAGTCGAAGGCGTCGACAAGAGCCACGGCGTCAGGACGGAGCTTGGCCATGAGGGCGTTGATGTGACGTCTGGCTTGGCGGATGTCTGCGCCGGTCAAGTAGCCATCCTAAGGGGTAAAATATTCATCACAAAATAGAACATGTTTCCCTTCCATACTTAACTTCGTTAGATTTATCCCACACCTTATAGTGTGTAGTACCCAGGGCTCTAGCAAGCGTCCGTTTTTCCGGCAATTGACCGAAATTTGCTGCATGTGACGGAAAAATTTTAAAACTAGTCCGTCAACTTTGACGGACAAAAATCTGATAAAAGCTCCTTGGTGGAAGCTAAAGGCTGCTTGTGGATGCCATCCACGGTCGTAAAAGCCACACACTGTTTTGCTATTGTTATGATTGTTGACAATGTGTGTCGGTGCCCTTTCGCATACGATAATCTCATTAAAACCCGTTTTTCAAGGTCTCAGTTCAGTCACTCTAACTCCTGGAATAGTGTTTTCGCGACAATGGGAATGGGCTGACGGAATAAAAATTCGAGCTGGCTAGAGCCCTGATAGTACCTATCTGGGTTTCTGCAGCCCTTGGGCCACACAGGCCTTGATAGCAGAGCATTTCCTCCTAAGTGCTGCAAAGAAAGCAGTAATACTGTATGTACCATATGCAGTTTTTAGTATTTTTTATATCACCTTTTGTATGCAAGTACATTGCTAATACTGGTCACAACAATCTTTTTTTTTCATATTGGACACAAATAAAAAGCAGATACTATTAAGTTCATCTATGACATCTCTGCTTCAGTTCTTTGTGTTTCTGTGGGTGGAGTAGTTGGTCAGGGATATTAGTTATGTTTCAAGTGGGTTTTGTACATGTATTTATCCTACTGTCATACATTTGAATCACAATACAGGGCTCGAAATACTGGGTGCACATGCACCCAGGTGCACCTAAAATTGGAGCTGTGCACCCAATTATTTTCTCTGGGTGCAAAGGGTGCACCCAAATATTTTCTTGGGTTTATGTATGTAAAGATATCAAAGTATACTAGTATTCATCATATTCTTGACATCTAAGTATTAGAAAGATAATAAGAATGTCTGTCATGGTGCTTGTTTAAGAATTTGATAGCATATAATAACTAAGTTTTGATATTAGGTTTTTCTGACATTCTACTTAAATTTAAGTAGTGCACCCAAATATTTTTGCTGCACCCAATTTTTTTAAGCTGGGTGCACCAGTGCACCTAATCACAAAAATGAATTTTGAGCCCTGCAATAGAAAATTGTTCCAGTATGTGTCTATGATTGTATGACAGAGCTTTGAAAGACACGTTTTAACTCTAAAGGACAAAATGATTTACCTCCAGAAAGTCGCCAGAGCTGTTCACGATGTCGTGTAGAGCGTACAGCTGACACAGCCTGGTCAGGACAGCACGTGCAGCGCTGTCCAGAGCAGGGTCAGTCAAACGGTCAGCAAAGTTCTTCACCACAAAGTACTGGCTGTGAGCCTAGGATGTGTCAGATAGAAGTGAACAGTTTACTGTAAATGCAGAAATGTTTGTGGTGGATTAATGTTCACTGTTTTCACGGTGACCACTTCACCGCAAAATTAAAACCACCGCGAATATTTTTCTATTATGGTATTTGACTGCAGCCTATGGTGTTACCGCGAAATTAAATCCACTGCGAAAAGTCCTTTTTCCCGCTACCGCAAAATTAAACTCCCCACAAACTTAAATGCATTTACAGTAACTTGTTAACCATTAAAAGGAAGTGAACATCTCAAACAATCACACACACTGTTTTATACTGATAGGCATGATGTGTGTGCACTACATATAATAACTGTAAGTGTCAGCAATTGAGCAAGACAAATTGGAACAAAATTGAATGTGTAGAGTTGTCTAAGCTACACTCTAGACCATGCAGCCAAACAGACTTATATAACTGGGGGTTCGGTCATTATATGTTGGCTGTGATACTCTCTAGGCACTGTTTTTTGCTTTTTATTAGGCTTTCTATTTTGTGCTGTTTTCTTTATGTCTTGGAGCCAGAGGCTTGGCCACCAGACATCAAGGAAACTGGAGCCTAACCTCTGCTTGTAGAGTAGGCTGTGGCACAACATAGCCTAAATAAGAATTCATTTACAAGTTTATTCTGCGTAGCACTAATTTTAACTACTTCTTCTCTTTACAATTCAATGTTAAATTGAAGTCATTTACCAAGTGCAGGTAATATGTAAAAAAGAGTTCTACATTTATTCCAGATCTGATTGATTTACACAGACAGGTAAATGCCAAATGGTATAAAAAATGACAACCATATTAATTGAATAAGACCAGCTATTTCAGCTCTCTAACCTTGGCAGCCTTGACCAGATCCACAGCTGCGGCATTCCAGGCATCTGGCTGGTCTTTCCCTGTCTGCCTTTCCTTCTTGAGCTGCAAGGCGGCCTCGTGAACCAGCCTGAAATGTGGTCAAAAAGGTTGAACATACATGTATGTCACATAATAAAGTATACTGAACAGTATAGATTCTTCATTTTTGTTCTTTCACATCTTCTTTGACCTTGGAATATTCCACGACATTAGGCTACACCGATTTTGTTTGTTGTTTCTCGGTTTTCCCGACCCTATTTTTTCCAATCGTTTTCCCGACCCTATTTTTCCAATTTGAAAAAACAAACAATCAAATTTTTTAAATTGATGGCCACACCTTGTGTTGACAAAATTTCACAGACTCTCATTTCTCAAATCAACTATGGGCCTCAAATTCCAGTAGCTGTACGTGCTTAATTTGGAAGGTACGTTTATCACTTTTCTTCAAACTTTGGACTTTGCTACTAGGGACTCCCCAAATGTTAAAAAGTTTAGGCTTTCCTGTCTGATCTCTCCTAACTCCGACTTTCCGAAAAGTTTTTATCATTTTTTTTCGACCATCAGACCCAATTTTTTTCTGAAAAAATCCAAGAAACAACAAATAAAATTGGTGGCCTAAGCATTACGTTTTCCGGTTTGCAGGGTGCCGTTAAGCCCTTGCTTGACTGTGAGAGTGTCACATATATATATTAGACATTTGAGAGAGTCATGACATTTCCTCACCTGGCTGCCCTGTGCTGGAAGGCCTGAATCAGGACATTCAGGTCCAGAACATTCCTGGTTCTACCGGCTGCAGGAACCGGCTGTACACCGGACAGGTACGCCACCGAACCAGCCAGCTTCTCACCCTGCAGGGACTGGTTATAACTCTTCATCAGGTACCTGAAACAATATGATGTCATTCTGTATCAAAGTTGAACTGTAATTTCTAACACAAAAATTGGACTAGCCCAACTCGAGTCTTTGTCAAAAAGAAAGTCTATGGTGCCCCACATCTCTCTTATAAATGCCTGATTCCTCTGGCAAAAAAGACTGATTCTGTGTACTATGAGATTCTTACTTTGTCCAGTGAGACCAAGTGGAGGGGGGGTATAGACTTTGGAAGTTGGATGCCTGAGAAAACACAGTTAAGAATTATCAGCATTACGCATATACCCATAAACAGCAAATGTTGGGCGTCAAACAGTCTTCCGTTATTTTGTTCACAAGCGAATACAAACACACATTCATAAACACACACACACACACAAAAACATAAATACACCGGTGAAAACATGACCCATAGGGGACAATCATCTGTTCTGACATCCTCTGTTTTGACAGCACAATGTTCCCACGCCATAAAGTTCCAAAGCCCCAAAGTTCCCACGTCCTAATATTCTGATGTCCCTACATGTATGACCAACACCTCTATGTTCCAACACCCCTATGCTCCACTGCCCCTATGTTCCAACATAGCTATTTTCCGACAGCCTTATATTCCAACACCCCCTGTGTTCACACACCCTATGTTCAGACACCCAAATGCTAGGGTCAGTGTTAGGGGGTATCAAAGCATACTATTAGGTGTGTCAAACAGTCATACTGTTACACACACTCAGAGATCTGAAAAAAATACTCGTAACCGTGGCAATAAAAATCACCATTTAACCTCACTTCCACATAAAATTAACAATACGACCTTCACTGACCTTGCCGTCTGCAGCATGAGTACAGTGTTCTCCCCCTCGTACGTAGTGGCCGGTATGTGCTCCATGTAGATAACCACACACACTCACACACACAACCATGCACGCACACCAGGGCTCTAGCCAGCGTCCGTTTTTCCGTCAATTGATGGAAATGTGCTGCGTCTGACGGAAAATTTTTAAAACCAATCCGTCAACCTTGACGGACAAAAATCCTTGGTGGAAGCTACAGGCGGCTTGGGGACGCTGTCCACGGCCGTTAAAAGCCACACACTGTTTGTTTTGCTATTGTTATGATTGTGGACAATGTGTGTCGGCGCCCTTTCGCATACGATAATCTCATTAAAACCCGTTTTTCAAGGTCTCAGTTCAGTCCTTCTAATTAATTTTCGCGGTTTTCGCGATGATTGTAATTGGCTGACGGAAAAAAATTTCGAGCTGGCTAAAGCCCTGACGCACACACACACACACATAACCATGCACAGTCACACACACTGACACACACACAACCATGCACACACACACACACACACACACCATATGACCTTCACTTACCTTGCAGTCTGCAGCATGAGTACAGTGTTCTCCCCCTCGTACGTAGCGGCCGGTGTGTGCTCCATGTAGATACCCCCCCCCCCCCCCCCACACACACACACAAACACACACCATGTAACCTTCTCTTACCTTGCAGTCTGCAGCATAAGTACAGTGTTCTCTCCCTCGTACGTAGCGGCCGGTGTGTGCTCCATGTAGATGCTGGGGATCCCGCTGGCGTGCGAGTAACCGTGGCCGCCGCACGCCATGCGACACTCCTCAATCCCAGCATTCATCACCCAGGACGACAGAGACTTCAGGCCCGATGACAGGGCGTGGAGCTGGATTAACGAAAACGTACATTTTACAGCTGAAGTCATGCTGTTTCAATTCATTGGTTTGCTAATATTGTTATTGTTATTGTTATTGGGTGGGCCGACTACTCTCTCTTGGCAGCCAGGGGCTGAATTGCGAGGAGCTCACAATAGGTGGGGCTAAATTGCAAGGGTCTGGAGTGAGTTGCCGTTCGGCAACACTCAGGTGACCTTAATATGACAGTAACTGCCCATGTGTGGCCAAAAAACTGTAGGTTTTGAACCACTCACACTGGAAAAGACCCCTACTATTTTTGATAAGTGTGGTGGGATCTTTACGTGCTCGAGGTGTGGCTCTCCATAAACACAGGACCTCCATTAAATGTTGTATCCGAGGTATGTCCCTAACCAAAGCTAGGTACTCATTTTCACCTGAGTGAAGTGAAAAAAAGTTATGTAAGTGCCTTCTCCAAGGGCACAAAATTGAAACAAATCGGCGGTTTCAAACCCATTACCTCTGGGGTAAAAACCTTACCGATTGTGCCACAAATGCCATGACATGTTAATAATAATATGCCGACTAACTAGCAGTGTTCACAAACAAACAAACAAACAGACAAACAGACAGAGGCAGCTTGTACTTCTGGTATAATCTCCAAGCAGATCCTACAATGGCATAAGATAGTACCAAACTGGCTAAGGAGTGCAGTCAGTCAAGAGGTGTCCATTTGCCATGTAGAATCTGCCCCCAGTCGGCTAGAACAAAGGCTATTAACATCCAATTGTTTCCCAATCAAACTGTGCTTGCAGTGTAGGTGCTAATTGCCCTCCTTCCTGTTTGGTGCTAACTTCCAACTTGGACACGTGCTGGTCACTTGTGTAAGTTGCTCGTAAAATCATTAGCACATGGCTACAGGGTGGGGCAGCAACACCATTGTTGAATAAAAATGCTCCTCCCTGTTTAAGTGGAGGCAGATCCCCGGTAGCGAAACTCACTCCTAAGCTGGCTTAACTCCTCTGCCAGCTTTTGATACTATCTTATGCTACCGTAGGATCTGCTTGGAGATTACCTCTGGCAGAACTGTGATGTCGCCACGCCCGATCTTCTCCATGGATCTGAAGTACACAAAAATCATGGAGCGAGCAGCCAGCATGAAGGCGTAGGCAGCAGCCAGGTAGGGGAACAACTTGTACTGCTGGGTCACATAGTCCAACACCTGGGGCTCTGGTTGACTGGGAAAGTACAAAAAAAATTACTGTAAGTAGAGAACAAAAACTTGCATTGACACAAGTTGGCGTCCGCACCCGTTCTGAACCATTTTCCTTGTTGGTGTGTCACAATTAAATGGTATCTTAACAGTGCTCAAAATACTCACTTGGAAATGCAACCACATTTTGCTTGGTGCAACTTAACCTTAAACTCAGATAGCGCAGTGTGCAACCTGAAATTTTGCAGTTGGAACATGTAATTTCCCCCACCTACGAGGGGCGTGCAATTAGTAATGGTCCTGACCCATTTCCCATAGCAGGAGATTAATGAAACTTGGCACAGTTATTAGTCTTTCTCTTCATAGGAATCACCCAGAGTTATGCATTTCTCCCATCGTTTGATGCAGCTCTGGACACCGATTTTGTAGGACACCCCAGGTTGGTCCTCCAACTGATGCCTCATCAATGGCACAAGAGGGACGACCAGGTCTGGGAGCTGTTTCCACAGACTTCCAGCCACGTTTGAATTCAGGATGCCACCGTTTTACAAGGTCATATGATGGGGCATCATCACCATAAGTTTCATTTATTTCATCAAAAGTCTTCTTTGGTGTGCGTCCTTTCAAATACAAAAACCGGATCACTGCGCGACACTCAACTGGTTCCATTTCACACCTGGTCCATTTCGCACCTGACTAAGTTCAAACACCAGTAAATCAGAAACCACAATTAGTTCAGAGCTGTCTTTTGCAACATAACCCATAGAGATATGAATTATTACACATACAAAATTTCATTTAGATCAGACAACTGGAAGTGGGTCAGGACCATTACTTATTGCACGCCCCTCGTACGTGCTTATTTCTGGATATTAGATAAAATATACACTTCATAGTAATATGTAACAGGAAGAAAAGATACCGTAATGGATAAGTAGCTGATTGAAGAAAGTAAAACTGGAAGTG